>NC_056751.1:418394864-418509864 GCF_019279795.1 Protopterus annectens
TAATTTCTCCATTTTGATGACTGTCTTCACTGTGTTCCATGGTATATCCAATGCTGTGGAAATTGTTTTGTACTCTTCTCCTGACTAATACCTTTCAACAATGAGACCCTTTTGATGATTTGTAAGCTCTCTGGGAACGATGGCTTTTGCTGTAGCAGGCAACTGAATACATGTCAGGAAAATCCTACTAGGACAGATGAACTAAATCCTACTAGGACAGATGAACTTTATTTGGGGTCAATCAGAGTCTCTTTAATTGATAGTAGATGTATACCCAAGAAGACTGACTGTTGTAATTAAATCAAAAGGTGCTTCATCAAAGTATTAGTTTAAGGGTGTGCACACACAACAAATTATTAGTGTAAGGGTGTGCACACTTACGCAACCAGCATATTGTACATTTTTTATTGTTTATATTTTTTCCCCTAACAGATTTGTTGGTTTTTCAGTTGAATTGTACAGGTTATAAGTCACATGAAAGATGGGGAAAAGATTTGAAATGATTTATTATGGTTTCATTTTTTTATATCTCAAAAACCCGGCATTTTAACAGGGGTGTGTAAACTTTTTATATCCACTGTGTGCACATACACACACACATACACACACACACACACACAAACACACACACACACACACACACACACACACACACACACACACACACACACACACACACACACACACACACACACAGGTATTGTTGAACCAAAGTGCTCATCTCAGATGTCTGCAGTATCACTGAGTTACTATGTTATATACTGCTGACCTCCCCCCACACGCACACACACTTTTTAATTGTTAGTACAGACAGCCTCCAAAAAGACAGGACTTCAGTGGTATTAATGCTCCACAATATTTTTTCAACAGAGTGAAAGAATCTGTTTAGTCTGGGGACCCGGACATGGCACAGATCATTGCAGTTCACTATATTTGGTACAGCAAGGCAGATGCAATGACACAGGCTGTGGGAGTCTCTGGTGTATGCGCTTGGAGTATCACACTGCTTGGCATGATTTTATAAGTGTGCAAAACACATGGGCCAAGAAAGACTCAGCAGTGCATAGTTTACTTTACCGGATGACAACCACTCATACTCATATCTGTTTTCGAGGCCATACTGATGTCAGCTGACTAATAGAGCTTTTAAGAACTTTATTTGATAAGCAACACTCCAGCACTCTCATAAATGTATTTTTAAAAATCTACTTTGAAATCAACAGAATAACAGATCTTTTAAAATTGTTTCTTATAAACTTCAGTATAGATGTCCATAGAGCAACAGAAAATAAAAAAAAAAACACATATAGACTAGTGGGGAACAACTGCATGATTCAGTTTATGCATAATTCAAGACTCTTGAGTTCTTTAAGTCCTGATTTTTATGTAAACAACAGCTATCTTAGACTTGCACTGTAGACATTTCATTGAGATAGGCTGCTTAGAAAAGGTAGTTTCTTCCTGAGGGATATCTGTTATTATGTGAATTGCAGTTCCCAGCAAACAGCATTCTGTTATGGGTATGAAAGAAGTGAAAAAGAGAAATAATTACTCAGTGATGAGACACACAAAATAGAGGAGGTGGCACCTGTGTAACTGCTGCATGTGTTACTCCTAAATTAATGCACGTCTTGTTCAGTGACAGCCACTCAATGAATAACCCTGGTTGACAACGTTAAACAGCTGTTCAATCCTAAAAGTCACATGGACCAAGGAAGAACCATTTGTGGGCTACTGGTTATCATCCCCTGCTATAGGCCATTTATAATCCACTCATGACTGTTTTATGGGAAGAACAGACTCACTGAATTTCTTTATACTGTAATTACAAATGAGTGCGTAACAGTCACATTTCATCTTATGAATTAGATGGTTTCATAACTTTTGTAGCTATTTCTTTAACTTTTTAAATTGTTGTATGAACCAGATGTTTTTGGAAAGTGATATGCCAGCCATGAGGCATTCAGAGTGTTATTTTATTATATTACACAACAGATGAGGGTTGAAGAGAAAAACGATTCAGCAAGAAAGCAAAGGTCACAACTTGGAGATGAGTGGGTGTAAATGTCTGGAATGGCATGAGCAAATATAGATGTGTTGGGTGGGTGTAGTATGTGGGCTGGTTATGTATGTAGTACTATTTTCCACTATGCATAGGTACTGGTATTGCTGTTTACTTGGCTGCTACTTTTTAACTTTATCTGCACAGACCTGACTTGGAGTATTACACCAAATGCTTTGATGGTAGGTTCTCTCATATATTTCTTTTTCTGTAGCAATTTATGCCACATAAGTGACTTCTGTTTTATAAACTGCTTTACACATAATTAGTTGTGGGCCAATGCCATCTTTCCATCTGCATGAAATATGTATACTGTATTCATAGTCTGCTTGTCTCAATCAACAAACTGTTTGGATCACTGTTTTTGGATTCCCTGCATTTTCCTGTCTCATACTGACTGCTTGATGTGTCTTAGCCTCATTCATTCATCGAGTCTCTCCTGAGTTTCCATTCATTTTTTCTCCTGTCTACTCTTGGTTGCCCACCCACTTTCCTGTATGACATCATCATTCTCGTGACCCCCCCCCCCACTCCAGTGTTGGTCCTTCCCTAATTCTGACATTCTCTCTCACTTCCTATTTTTAGAATTACCAGTGCCTGTTTTCCAGAATTTATAGGTGTGAATGAGAGGGAGGATAGAGGAATGGTTAGGATGCAGGTAGTAATGTTGGCAGAAGTGGATGAGTTTAAATACTTGTGATCAACAGTTCAGAGTAATGGTGAGTGTGGAAGAGAGGTGAAGAAGAGAGTACAGGCAGGGTGGAGTGGGTGGAAAAGAGTGTCATGAGTGATTTGTGACAGATGGGTACCAGTAAGAGTGAAAGGGAAGGTCTACAAGAGGGTAGTGAGACCAGCTATGTTATATGGGTTGGAGACGGCAGCACTGACAAAAAGTCAGGAGTCAGAGCTGGAGGTGGCATAGTTAAAGATGTTAAGATTTGCATTGGGTGTGATGAGGATGGACAGGATTAGGAATCAGTATATTAAAGGGTAAGCTCAGGTTGGATGGTTTGGAGACAAAGCCAGAGAGGAGAGAGTGTGTTGGTTTGGACATGTGCTGAGGAAGGATGTTGGGTATATTGAGAAAAGGATGCTAAGGATGGAGCTGCCAGGTAAGAAGAAAAGAGGAAGGCCTAAGATAAGGTTTATGGATGTGGTGAGAGAGGACATGTAATTGGCTGGTGTGACAGATCAAGATGCGGAGGACAGGAAGAAATGGAAACAGATGAGCCGCTGTGGCGACCACTCATGGGAACAGCCAGAAGAAGACGAAGAAGTGCCTGTTTTCCAGCATCCTTCTCTTCACCTTTATTTGCCAGCAACATCTTATCTTTCATCTCATTTCTTTATCTCTTCAGGGTTATGGATCTCTTCAAGTTCTTCTATTTATCTATTTATTATTTTTTTTGCTTTATTCTGGATTATTGCCCAGGGGCTTTATTGACAATGCTTCCTTCTGTCTTTATTTTCTCCTGTGCTCATTGTTGCATGCCCCATGCACACTATGTGTTTTCTTCACTCGGAAAAGCTTTGTATGTAGTGGTTTGTACCCTGCCCTTGATTTTGATATCAAATGTATTCTACTCTTTCCAGTTCTGGACTCCTGTTTCTGTTCCTATGATCTTGTATAAGGTCCCTGCAGCGTCTAAGTTCATCCCTCATTTCCTCATAGCCTCTTTGTATTTCTGGATTCTAGACCTCCAAAAATAAAATTAACTATAGCACTGTTTTTCACTTTGTCGGGATTCTAAATCAGAAGTGGCATACAATTAGGTTATTACTCTTTCACAATATATTACATCTAGTAAGGTTATTTATATATATATATATATATATATATATATATATATATATATATATATACACATTTATACATACATATACATAGAAAGATCTTTGCGTGTGTGTGTGTGTGTACACACACATACGCACACACACACACACACACACACACACACACACACACACACACACACACACACACACACACACACACACACACATATGGGTCTACCTTCATTACCCAAAAAAACACTTACCCAAATTCCATTTGGCCGAGACAAATTCAATTTTCAAACAATTGCATACCAAAGGGTTTCAAGCAGTACTGAGATCAGTAAATGCATTTGTTTATGTGGTTGACCACCTCAAATGCCATGGATAAGTGTCTGGCACTAAGTGGCCTTCAGGACCACATACAGGCTGCTAATATTGTATCCAAAAAGAACTGGCTGCCTTACTGCCTTAGTGTCTCAGGAACAAGAGAATATAGCAGAGACTAAAAAGGCACATGCAGGACAACAGGCCATGGCAGTGGCATGGACTGCCAAGGCTAATTTGGCCGAGACGAATTCAATGAAAGCTGATATTTCTGAAACAAGGGGAGCACCAAGCGGCTTTCACTGGGAAATAAACCACTTGGAAACCAGGGTGAACTTTGCCCTTTATCCCCAAGTAGTGTGATTTCAGAGTTGGTATATTTAATTAGGGGGTGTGTGGGAGAGAAGCCCCCTCCACTTGGGTGGGTTTCATTTTTGTGCATTTTCTTATTTTACCCTGGTGGATAAGTGGTTTGTTTCCCAGTGAAAGCTCTTCAGTGCTCCCTGGTTTCGGAACTGTCAGCTTTCGTTGAATTCGTCTCGGTCAAATGGAATTCGGGTTAAGTGGTCTTTCGGGTAATGAAGGTAGACCAATGTATATGTATATGTGTATATATATATATATATATATATATATATATATATATATATATAGATATATAGATAGATAGATATAGAGCTAGATCTATAGATATGTAGTTATTACATAGCATACTGTTGTTCAGTTGTACTCCAAGAGAGTGGTCTTAAGAACTGAATATAGTTCTCTTTACTGAAACAACCGCTCACCCCCCAGAAACACAACGGATGTGGAGTCTGTTCAATACTGACAAAGTAATGAAGCACACAGGTCTATAATGCCAAATTAGGGGCATATTTTATTTAATGAACACTACATTATTTGTCATTTAATTTTTCTTTGCATTAATTTACACTGTGGGTGAAGTAGAACTTAGCTCACATGAAGTAAACAACACATTTTTGTTTTTTGGGCCAAGTTGTATTTAAATTAAATACTAGATCCCATTATTTTCAAACAATCGCATACAAAAGGGTTTCAAATAGTACTGAGAGCAGTAAATGCATTTGTTTATGCGGTTGATCACCTCAAATACCATGGACAAGTTAGTGTCTGGCACTAAGTGGCCTTCAGGACCACTTACAGGCTGCTAATATTGTCGCCAAGAAGAACTGGCTGCCTTACTGCCTTAGTGTCTCAGGAACAAGAGAATATGGCAGAGACTAAAAAGGCACATGCAAGATAATAAGCCATGGCAGTGGCATGTAGTGCCAAGGCTAATTTTATTGAAATGGCCATGAACCTAAATGCAGCTCAATTACAAGAATGCATCCCAGTAACCACAGACCACCTGAATGAGTTTATGATTATCCACAATAATCTGGAGGACTTAGAATTTTCTAACTGTCAGTAGTCAAACAATCTGTGACTGCCTAGCTTGAAGGAGAAGGCTAAAGAGAAAGAGGGACATAATTATGTTCTTGGAATGTAGGCTTCCCAGTGCCCTTACAATTTGAGGAGTCACAACTGCTAGAGAATGAACAGTACATGGCTCACAGAGACTACCATAAATATTTGCTAACATTTCCATCCAGGTCATATTTAAAATATTGAATTTCACTAACAATGAAAGATTTTAAAGGGCTGCAAGAGGGGATAAGTATTTTGTAGTGGGAAAATCATCAGGGAAATTGTTCTAAGATTTTGTGTCAGACACTGTGCTCTGATGGAAGGGATTTATAGAGGATAGGTAGCTATGAAATAAGTATAACCTCCCTCCTGCATTCCAATATCCTTAAGACCTAAGTATTAGGTTGAAGAAGAGTGAGCAGATGTTTCTTGTACTGGAGGCAGTAGTAAATTTTCTGAATGCCAACCTTAAACTGAAATATTGATTAATAACATTGCGGCTAAGGTGGGATATGAGTCACTGTAACATACCTGCATGCTGAGAAGCAAGTATGCACCCACACTGGCAAATTTGCTGTGGTTCCCATCGTAAAGATCTCTCCCACCTGCTGGACCCCAATAGCATTGACAAAACTGAAGAATGTGTAAAGAATCCAGAATCTCCTCCCTGTAAGGCATCAGCCAGGCAGCTAATCACTATAGATATCCCAGTCCATAATAAATGTGAGTGTTTCTCAAGTGTAGATTAACTGGAAAGGGCATGGCTCCTGTAGGCATTGATAAAAACAGTGCACCCCTGGCTCTTTCTGAAGTACTTAGTACAAAATGGATATAAAAGTTTATGGGACCAAAAGTCAAATCAGATAAGAGTAGTCAAGAACCGAAGCAGAACTGCATGAGTCTTTTGGGCAGGTGTTGCAGTTCTTTTGCTTGGTCACACACCATGATGTGAGTTTCTGAGCACTAGAAGCATTACTGCCCATCACTGTCACATCTGCTAACAAATCCATCCAATGCTCAACATGAGTAACTGTTGGGATTTGATTTAGTGATTGCATCATCAGTAACAATTAGACCTGGACTTGTTATCTTTATTTATCTGTTTTTTTCTTATTGCTCATGCATGCATTTTAAGTGCTAACACATGGGACCAAAGACCCCAGCAAACAGGCATAGCCTTCTGAGAAGTCTTAACGTGCACAAAATTCATGGCACCCTCATTCAAGATCTTCAGATTGCTAAGAAAGATGCTGGCTATTTAGGAACCTGCAAATGGGTTGCAGATTAAAAATTTAATAAAGACTTTTAAGAGTGATTTTAATGCTAATCAACTCCCAGCTAGGATGACATGTGATAGACATAAAGCAGGAGGGAAAAGATAAATGGGCATTTTCTAGATTTCAGACTCCAACAGGGGAAATTGCACTGGGATTAATATATAGCCTGAGTATAGACACCACTAGTTTCCCTAATAGCCTGTGTTCTGGATTTTGGCAGGGTGACCTCATCACTTCTTCTTCTTGATGATGATTTTAACATGGTGTGCAACTCTGCCATGGACAGGAATATCCCCCATGCTGAAAGGCACATTATAACTCAAAGATTGCTTAATACATTGTTGGCTGAATGAAGTTTAAGAGATGTTTGATATGAGATTTGTCCCAAGTATGCTGGGTTCCACCATTACCATGCCATTAGGCTTAAGTTAGAGTTTGATCAACAATCAGTTGGTGAAAGTTTAAGTCCTGAGATGGTGCAGGAGGCAAGCTCAATCCATTTTCCTAGTACTGATTCTGAAATGATGTTGCTACAAGTAGACTTGTTAGATGCTGGGTAGAGTAGAAGAGCATAGAGACTGATCTTACAATTATTCCACAATTTCTTTACAAATTAGAGAGGATATCAATGAGTTTCTATGGGAGAACCCACTGGATTCAATCTCAGTTCAGTTTTGGTGGGAATAATTTAAGATTCAGCTGTGAGGTGGCTATGATCATGTCTAGCATGATAAATAAGCAGATAAGAAGTGGGAAGGAGGAGGTGGAGGCATTGTGGGTACAATGTAAGAAGAAGAGATTTAACGATAATAAAGTGGTTAGTGAGTACAAGGCAATCTCTAGAAGACTAAGCCTACTAAAGCTGGAAAAGGCACAGCTGTACCTGGAAAGGGCAGGGACACATTTGTGGCAATGGGGAACAAAGTGTGTAGACTGCTAACTTCCAGAATACTCTAATACAGTGGAAAAATGTCAGGATTTCAAGGGGTAATGGACCCTGGGAAAATTAATAATGTCACTGAAAACTATTATGCTGAGTTATACAAGGATAATGTGTCCCCACCAGCACAGTCACCACTTGGGTGGTCATGATCAAAGCTTCTACTGCAAAAGCTAATCTTCCTCATTTTAAAGAAAAAAGTGGAATCTCAGGTCCTAACAACTCCAATAACTGTGAGGGAAGCAGAAAGGACTGTTTTGGGCATGCAAAAAGAAAAGTCTTGGAACAAGGTAACTCAAAAAACATTTGCATGGACAGTTTATCAACTGCTGCCAGGCAGGACATCTTATGTCTAACTTCATTATTTCTGGCCCTACAGCAAGAGAGTCTAGTGTACCTGTCAGCAAAAGCCTGCATTATAAGTATAATCCCTAAAGTGGAGAAAGACAAAACCTTGGCATCCAGCTGTAGGGCCATCTCCTTAATTAACATTGACATAGCTATAGCTGAAAAAATCAAAATAAAATACTACAGAAGTAGCTGTCTAACTAATCAGCACAGTGCAGTTGAGTTTCATGCTTGAAGGTCCAGTGCAAACCATATGTGTGCCCTAACCCTCCTGATGCAGGTAATGGCAGCAGTCTGGGCCCAGTGGTGTGGTGACTGTCTTAACTGAAAAATAAGATAATGTCCTAGTTTATTTGGGATGACAAGTACAGATAAGTTAAACTGTATGTGCTGGCTACTACCAAGAGTAACAAGGGAGGATGAGATGCCCAGATATGGGGGGGTTAGTCTGTCTAAAGTTTTTATTATCCAGGCAGTGTTTACAATAGACTGTTACTCCATCCCTTTGCAGGCTAGTCTGTAAAGCTGAACCTATGGAGGCAGTGACCTATGGGTGGTGAAATAGTTTCATCAATCTCTTCTCCATTACAATAAACTGTTACTTCATCCCTTTGCAATCTACTCTGTAAGGCTGAACCTATGGGGCAGTGTCCTGTGGGTGGTGAAATGGCTTATCACTCTCTTTCCCATTACGTGCAGTACTGCCACATAATAAAGTGCATGCATCAGGCCTTTCCTGTTTTGGATAGGAGAGTACACTTCAATGAGTGTCATTTACTGATGTGTTTTTATTTATTTTTATCTATATATTAACCAGATAAGCCCATTGCACAAATGGAGAACCCAGGAGCACTGCCTAGTTAAGTGATTTGTTCAGAGTTACCCAGCAGACAAATGGAGGTGGAAAGAATCAACCCCCTGACTAAAGGAAGCAGCTCATTAACATCTCAAAGCCTTGATCCTTTGCACTAACTGCCAGACATGCAGCTCCTAAAATAAACAAACATCTAATCTACTACAGTAACTAGAAGAAAAGTAGAATTTTCTGTTTTTTAGATTTCATGGGACTAGTTGAAAGAAAAGGGGTCTTAGATTCCTTTTAAGCTCTGAAATTGAGACATTTGCATTTCAGAGGTATGATTTTTTTTAATTGCTCCTGAAGGATTTAGTTAGTTTTCTACTCTTTTTATTAGGTCAGCCATTGAAAGTTGAGTATCCCAAGCAGCATCAGAAGGGCATTTTTAAGGTGATGTACACATATGGAGCTCTCTTATCATCAGATAAGGTGGAAAGCAATTGCTTGGAGAGAATGGAGATGACACCCCTTAGTAAGGTCTTGTATCTATTGTGATGCCTATCTAAACTGAAGGCATACCTCACTAATGGATAAAGCTTTAAACAAACCTCTCCCATGTTTCACAAGGGCTTGGAAACTCTGACCCATCCAGTGGTGATGGTACTGACTCTTCCATGGACTGCAACAGGCTGGTTGATGCAAGTAGAGTGGTGATTAGGGCTTACAAAGCACTGCAGTAGGAATCCCTATAGTTTTTGTCATTGAAAGGGGTTCAGTCTGCCCTTTGTTTTCAAGTTCAAAGAATGAACATGTCTTCTTGGACTATTGCACAGAAGTTGGGTGTTTCTTTGTCTGACCTATGGCAGAGGCATATATTATACTGAAGAAGTACAGCTGTGGGAGCTGCCCAGTTAAAAGCTGTAGTACCAAAGGTTTGAGTTTACTCTTCCCCATCTGATTTGATGGTGACATACATGGCTGTATGTTTGCCTATTTGAAAAGTTTAGCGTTTATTGTACAACTGTTGGTCGTAGATAGTTTTTGTAAATATTTTTATTTTTTTGTATGACCCTTTGTTTTAACAGAGTCACAGAAAATTTTGTTTAGAATTAGTATGGTTGTGCTTTGACTGTAAATATTGTGTACTGTATTGTATATTTCATTTCTTGTGAATTGGTACTGGTTGTTGAAACAATTTAGTTCTCACCGATACCTGAATAACACTGTATAAAAATGTTTAAGGTGTGACATCACTGAAAAGTGGTAAAGGCTGTATTGTGGAAGGCAAAGGCTGTGTATGCTATGGGGACTGCACAATGCAGACTGCATGGAGATGCATGTCTAAGTTCACTGTGTTGTAGAAATAGCTGCAATGCTATACCATGCAGTCATGACCCTAATGATTAATTTTTCACGTTTAAAAGTATTTAATGTTCTCATGATTTTAAAGATTTGTTCTGAGGTCATCATCATCATTATTAACCTCCTTTTTCCCCATTTTCTACTTGGGATCAGGGTGTTATGTCAACTGTTGCCACCACTTTCAATTCAGTACCACACGTCTACATTATTTAATCTTTCCTGACTGTTTCAGGTCTTCTCTCACATAGTCCAGGTTCTCTCTTTTCTGGTTGTCCTTGTTTCCTCTTACCTTCTTCCTGTCTGTCCCAAAACTTCTTGAATAAATCATCTACATTCCTGCAGATATCCAAACCACCATTATCTGTTGTTCTTGACCTTCTCTACATTTGGAGATCCTTTGGTTTTTGCTATGATATAATTTTTTCATCTGTCCCATAAAGTGCATTTTACCACCCATTTCAGGCACTTCATCTCCATCATCTCTGCCTTCCTCAACTGCTCTACAGTTATTGCCCATGTTTCTATATTATGCAGCAGAACTGGTCACATCACTGTTTTGTACACCTTACTTTTCAACTACTTTGGCATTCATGCACTCCCTGACACTTTGTACTATTTGGCTGCACCACCTCTGATTCCACCTTTGACTTCCTCATTCAGAGTCCCCTTCTCCCAAACCACACCTTCCAGATACTTGAAGTTGTTAATGTGTTCCACTATTTACCTTCTATCTCAATTTTCATCTTCTTCCGATTTCCCCCATTTGTTAGCATGATAACTGTCTTTAATGCCTTTATTATTTTTGATACTACATCTTATAGCAAGTTTATACAGGTATGATGACAACCATCCAAACACATCAGCTATAACTAACATTTCCACTTACATACTAACAGATATTGTCAAAGGACAAACTTCAAAGACCAATACACGTAAGGTTCAGTTAAGGCACTTTTAATTTACTTGCAGCAAGGAGACAAAAACATGCAAATACAAGGATTTGTCTAACTACTAACAGGAAGTATGTTCATTCTTATACTGTTTTACAAGACATGGCCTTCTAGGCTGACGTAATCAAACACAACTTTCAGTATTGTTCTACAGCAGATGTTACTCAGATTTTCTGCTGACATGACTAGATTTGTGAGAAACTTTTCAGAAAAACAACCTGGCCTTGGTGACTATTAATCCGTTTACAAGCGTCTATTGTACAGTGTTACATTTCAAGGTACTCTTCTAATACAGATACAAGCAAATGCTGATTGCAGTTCATATTTTCAAGCAGGCTTTGTACTAATTATCTATAACTTCTACAGCTGTGTATTTTCTTATGGCACAGCGGAACTACTTGTCTAAGTTTCATACAAGTAGTATTGTTCTATTCATTATTTTTCTAACGCAAGCAGAAATCACTTGCTTCTCAGTAAATTTCCAAGGCACAAGCAAGATTTTAGCTAACAGTACAAGGTCAGAAAGCAACTGCAGTTTGTACAGATTTATGCAGTATGAAATAGAATAAATGTGTTAACCCTTTTCAAGCTCTAAATGCACTAAGCATATTGCTAATACACACATTAATACATATTTTTCTACCAGATATGCATATGTCACCAACTAAATGTTTGCACAGTATGCACTGGGAAGTTACAAAATATACATATTCCTTTATCTCCGCAAAGTATATGTGAAATAAATATCCTATAGAAAAGTACCCAGAGGAGAAAACGATAACCACAAAGAGAGCCAATCCCTAGTTCAATAACCTATTCAATCAATACTAGTTTTATCCATCCACTTCAACCCCTATACTTTAAGTACTGCCTAAACAAATACTCATACACATTTTCCCCAACCCTTAACTGTTACCTTAATATCATAATATGCTTGAAAAACCGCTCACCCATTTTTACATCAGGGCCACCCCCCCAACCCCAAAATTAGGCCAGTTAAACCTCAAACTAATTTCAGTCATTTGAACCTTCCTCTAATAATTCTACTTCCACCCTGGGTATATATAGTACCTACACATGCACCTTCAATTTTATATTCCATTCCCTATCATTTGCTGAAATTCCTGTTCCAAATCTGCTTGTCATGCCATATCGTATGTATACAGCAGCTTTGCTGATTTCACCCTTCTGACTGTTTACTAATGCAGTTCATCAGCACTATTAGCAGCATTAGGCTCAGAGCTGAACTCTGATGCACAGAACCCTTCTGTGAGTCTGAACATTGGTCATACTTGAATCACTGAGTCTTTGTCCATAGAATTCTACCGATGTTTCCAGGACTTCAAACCATCGCAAGACTGCCCAGCTTTCTTGAAACCTTGTCATATGCTTCTTCAAATCTGGAAATATCCAGTTATGGTAGTAAAGTCCACTGAGGTGTTCATTCTCTGCAACTTAGCAGGAAATTCTTAAATGACTTCTTGACAATTTGTTACACTGGTTTTATTTCATTTTTATGGAATTTTGGATGCAAAATTTAGCACTGTGCCATTTCAGATTGTGCATGCTCCCCCATTTGCCCCATAGCTTACATAGTGAGCACATTTCCATAGAACATCAATCTGAATTGTATGGCTGGTTTCTACATTTACAACCTCTTTCTACAGTGCAAAGTGGTTTGTTGCTAGTCCATTTTATGTGACACAATACTGGCAAAAAAGGATGTTAATGACATAAATTAAGTGTGACCTCCTTTACTGATAAAAATATAAGTATATTATATCACAATATATCACTGGGTCAGAATACTCAAGGCACAAATAAGTTGTGTGTTTACACTACATGTTCTACATTTTACAGCATTATATACAATAGGACTTCACTAATGCTGCACTCTACTCAAGCTGTGAGGAGTGTGAGTGCAGTACTATTAGATGTATTAGGTTGCCACAAAGAAGTTGCTGACACAACAATATGATTCATAGACGAATACTGCTGAGCAATATCTTTTTTGTCCTATTTGAAAATTCTTTTTTTCTACTTTGTATTGAATGTAACTTCTCTAGGATGTTAGAGGTAGTATACAAGTACCATATGGCAGCCATGTCTGTAAATCTGTTTTATTAAAAAATAAAATATAGTATACTGCAAGCAAAAATGCAGTATTCATAGTTGTAGCATGCCATTATGTACTTATTCCCAAAACAGTAGTTTTTAGCAGTACACATTTATGGTAATTTCCATAAGTAGAATAGCCTGGCATTTTTGAAACAAAAAGGATGTCTATACACCATACAGAACATGTTCAGAAAAGACTGTACTGCAATGAATGTGAAATTACTAGTGCCAGAGCCAGATTCAGCACTAGGCAGTTTAGGCAGCTGCATAGGGCCCACTGGCTGGGAGGGCATGGCCACAACATTAAGTAAAAATTTTCAGTGTTACTTGTTTTCACACACACAGTCTCTCAGCATTGAGTCTGCGTGCATGCTTGAGAAAACATACACATTCAAAGGATACTGCAGTAGTAGTAGTAGTATGGATAACTCCAGCACAGCGGTTACCACCCACCGGTGCTGCATACTGGTACCGGGCTGTGGATCATTTGGTACCAGGCCACACAGAAAGAATAAAAAAAGTTTTTTATGGTGGGCTTCCGACTTTTCAGAAAAAAGTGTATGTGTGTGTATGTATGTGTGTTTGTTTCTCTCTGCATGTGTGAGTGAATGTGTGCATGAAAGTACAATGTGTGCGTGTGTAAAATCAGAAGAAGCTGTGTATGTGTGCATGACAAAGAGTGAACAGTAAGATTGACTAAGCCATTATTTTACACTCTCTGCCTGGGGTGTAAAATAAAAATAAATGAAACCAAAAAAAGTGTGTGTGCGTGCGTGCGTGTGTGTGTGTGTGTGTGTGTGTGTGTGTGTGTGTGTGTGTGTGTGTTTCTGTCTGTGTGTGTGAGTGAATGCAGAAGACTGTGTGTGTGTGTGTGTGTGTGTGTGTGTGTGTGTGTGTGTGTGTGTGTTTCTGTCTGTGTGTGTGAGTGAATGCAGAAGACTGTGTGTGTGTGTGTGTGTGTGTGTGTGTGTGTGTGTGTGTGTGTGTGTGTGTGTGTGTGTGTGTGTGTGTTTCTGTCTGTGTGTGTGAGTGAATTCAGAAGACTGTGTGTGTATGTGTGTGTGTGTGTGTGTGTGTGTGTGTGTGTGTGTGTATGTGTGTGTGTTTCTGTCTGTGTGTGTGAGTGAATGCAGAAGACTGTGTGTGTGTGTGTGTGTGTTTCTGTCTGTGTGTGTGAGTGAATGCAGAAGATTGTGTGTGTGTGTGTGTGTGTGTGTGTGTGTGTGTGTGTGTGTGTGTGTGTGTGTGTGTGTGTGTGTGTGTGTGAGAGAAACAGAGAGTGAAGAGTGATGAGAATGATCCCTGAAATCAGCGGTATTAGTTAAGAGGTTTGTATACCTCTTGGCTATACCTCTCAACTTCTCTGCACAAGAAATCTGGACAGAGCCACAAATAATGGGGGACAAACAACCAAAAATAATGTCTATATTTTAAATATTGCTCTTATATACAGGGTTTCCATTAGCACATATATTATCTGAATGATATGAAGTCTGAAACTCAAATGCCTGTCATTATTTAATGACTTCAATCCCCAGTCATTTGCCAGAAAACTACACATTTTATGAGGATGGTACCAAACATACAAGCCAACAAATCTGGACATTCTGCAAACATCTGGACAGTTGAAAGGCATGCTCTTTTGACTCTTGGCTCAAGATATCTCAATAAATCTAGAATAAACAGGGGACAAAGGCTCAACCTAGGAACATATTTTACTTGATTATTAAGATTTGTGTTATTATATATTTTCTGAAACTGCGGTGTGCATGAGAGAGTGTATGAGAATAACAGTAAAGAGTTTTGTATACCTCTGGACCTTTCAGCTGAAGAAATCTGGATAAACCCTAAAATAAAGAAGGGAACAAAGGCTCAAAAATAGGAACAGATTTAATTACTGCTCTTATAAAATTACAAGCTTGCTTAAATAAAAGGATTTGTGTTAGTATGAATTTTCTGAAGAAAATAATAATCTGAAACTTAAATGTATATGTATGCCATTATTTAGTAAATTTAATCTACAATGACTGGCAGCAAACCAAACATTTTAGGAGTAAGGGACCAAAAAATAAAATAAATGCATGGATATTTTTTGTGTTATATGTTGGATGTAAAATGCTTCCTCCAACACCATTAACATATACAACAGCAAATTTGAAACATTAGGAGGAGGAACTATTTCACATCAAATATATATAAAAAATAATATAGTACTTAAAAAAATAAATAAGTACAACACAACAGTTTTGCAGACAGCCAATTCTCCAGTCTAAACACAACAATGCCCTTCAGGGTGTGTGTTAATGTATAATTAATGCCCTTCCAGTGGTGTAGAGGCCCTCTGCCTTCAGCATCAGGTCTCATAACACCCCTGGGTGGGAGTTACACACACACCCTATAAGGCATTATTGCTTGCTTATGATGCGAGTGATGGCTAGTATGTGGAAAATTGACTTGCATAAAACCAGTCCGTGGTGAAAAAAGGTTGGAGACCACTGCTCTAGCAGATGGGTATGTTTTGGAGCCTTTTTGAATTTCAAACTTTGTTACAGCAGCAGCAGTATGGATAACTCAAGCTGAGCCTTACTGAATTTCAGAACTTCAGTGAGGTCCAAGCTCTGTGTGTGTGTGTGTGTGTGTGTGTGTGTGTGTGTGTGTGTGTGTGTGTGTGTGTGTGTGTGTGTGTGTGTGTGTGTGTGTGTGTGTGAAATGCCTTCAATAGAGAGGGCAGATTAGTTAATTAACTTGCTCTGGTTCAAATCCTGTGACTCGGCTACAGGAGAGTAGAGCCTTAATCTTTTATAACTACTACTAGACTCCTTGGTTACAACTAGTCATTAGAGTTGACTGAAATATTCTGAAATGGGTACTTTTTTCTGAAATAGGTAATATTGCCGTTTATTGGTTAATACATTTTGTTTCACTGCTTAATGGAAGAGTGTTCAAAACAACAAAATTTAAAATGCATGTCACTCGTCCACTCAGTATAAAACCGACGAACAGTTGTGGGTTCGGATCAAGCAACTTTATTGCACAGAAACACATCAGGACTGAGGCTTAGTAACTTAAACGTAAATAAACTTATAAACAGATTGACTACTACACTTATACATGTTAACACTCTGGCTGTTGTCTCAAAATGGCACTGCTGCCTGCACGTGCTCACTATTTATATGCACGTGCCTACATCTGGAAATGCTTCTTAAAGTTACACACACATGCTCTGTTCTACATCCTCCCTCTTTGTGAAATAGATCATATATCAAATGACAGTATTCAGTGGCATGCAATTACACAGAAATTATCTTTTGACATGCACTTATACAGAACTAATTATTTGACATGCAATCATAAAAAAATAGACACATATAAAACAATCATGTCTAGGATGCTGTGTATTTGATACTAGGTCTAGAAATATAACCTGATCGTGTAACATAAAAATCAGAACTGGATCTAGCAATGAGGTCTTCAAGAAATGTTCAACTCTGGGAACATCTGGGGCATCATCAGAAACAGGAATGGATACTAAGACATGTTCTTCAGTATGAAGATTGTCAGGGTTGCTCTGACATCTAGGGTCTGTATCACAGGTTCGATGCTGCAATGTCATTTCAGACATGGGAAGAAGATGCCTGTAGTTTCTCCTGTATTCTGTACCCTCAGATTCCACTAAGAGGGATCTCGACTCGGCACATGTGCCTTTCACTTGACCAATTCGATCAAAGACTTTTGCCATTTACATCCTCATTGTTTCAGGGCTGGCCTTTGGTCAACTCGTGCCCTAGGCAAAAGAGATCCACAGCACCCTCCCCCACACCATCTGGTGCCTCCATTCTGGTCTACTTACACCATCCAGATTACTGGAAAAGTGCACCTGTTACACCTGCGCCCTAGGTGGCCACCTAGTTGGCCTAAACCTAAGGCTGGCTATGATTGTCTCTCTTTCTTTTAACAGTTGAAGAAATCTGCTCATTTTATTATAGCTGGACTTCTGAAATGAACGTTTCTTAAAGAGTTGAGATTTGATTCCTCTAGTGCTTTTGGTATTAGGCACCAACAAACTAGAGCTGATAGGCAAGGTTGTTCTGGTTTGCCTAGATAGAAGTCTCTGAGCAGGCGAGCCTAGTAGTTTGTCACGGGGGTATATTTCTGAGATTAAGTAAATTCAAGAAGATATCGGTATTGTCATGCTTTGACCTCTGTAGTAATTGCTTTGCACTCTGTATTGCATGTTCAGCAAGGCTGTTTGACTGTGGGTATTCAGGACTACTAGCAACATGGATAAAGTCTCTCTCTTTTCAAATTTCTGAAACAATTGATTGGTAAACTGGGTACCGTTGTCAGAAATAACTTTGCGTGGATATCATGGACTGAGAAATGATGTTTCATCTTAGTAATAACAGCACTGGATGTTAGGTACAAATCAATCTCAAACCAGTTTGAATAACAGTCTACCAACACTTTTTATTTTATTTATTTATTTCAGTTTATTAACTGGGAAAGTCCATTGGGCCAAGGTAGCCCATTTTCAATGGAGGCCTGAGGAGAAAAGCTCTAGACAGAAAGACAATATAAAATGTATTAGTACAGCATATGAGAGCAGTAATTTAACATTCAATATACAGAAAGACAATATGTTAAAAATATTGAAATATATGAGGTAAGTCAATCATTAATAGATATTTACAAAAACAATAAATTTATGTTCATTAAATTGAAATATATGAGCTAAGTCAATCACTTATAAGATATTTACAAAAACAATAAATTCATGTTAATTTAATACATCTTTTTAGACAAAGGAAATTTTAGACAAAGGAATTGAAGCAGTGGCAGAGATTGTGAGTAGGATCCAATAGGGATAGGTAAGTAATGGTGATTGTTCCACTCAAATATGTCAGTGGGTACTGTTGATCAAGGTAGTTCAGGAATCTGGCTTAGCTGAAGTGGCTTTTTTTGCAAATGCAGTTTAGTACTATTCCATACTGAACAAGATGAAAGCACTTTATCAATGTCCTTTGACAGAGAAAGACAAAATACTAGTCCTTTCGCCGTTCTTTTGGTAGCTTTGGAGCCTGGGTGGCCACGATGCAAAATCTGAATGTATTCATGTTGTAAGGAAGTAGGTACAATAACTTTTGGACCTTTGAAAATGATACCATCTTCCATCAGCATCTCATCTCTGTTTGGAAAACAAGGTTGTACTTCTGGCAGTACACAAGATTACTTTGATGAACACCCAACATTGATGAAGTGGTTGAGCTTCTGCAAAATTGGATCAGTCTTTGTATGCTCTCTTAGAACAGCAAGTCTCATGGTAGAAAAATTACACACTTCCATGACATCAGTCAAAATTCTATGCATTAGGCTGTGGTATTTCTGGGCGATCTGGATAAGGTATCAGCCACATAAAGAAGTTTGCCTTTTGTGTAGACCATTTTGAAATTATACTTTTGTAATCTGAGCATCATTCTTTGTAGTCTTGCTGGAGGTATGCATAGGCTTCTTCAAAACAGTGACTAGAGGTTGATGATCAGTTTCGACTTGGATGGCTCGGCCATAAATATAATCATGGAACTTCGAACATGTGAACACAATTGCCAAAAGTTCCTTCTCAATTTGAGTATACTGCATCTCAGTTTGGGTAAGAGTTCTAGATGCATAGGCAACAGGTCTGCCCTCCTGAAGAATAACTGCACCAAGACTGAACTTTAAACCATCATAGGAAAGAAAAACTCATTTGTGGACATCATAGTATCTCAATGTAGGCAGGTTGGCAATTTGCTGTTTGAGCTTATCAAATGCTCGCTGGTGTTGTTCTAACCATGACCAGGTAACATTTTTGCATGTCAGCTCTCTTAAAGATGCTGATAATTCACTAAAGTCAGGGATAAATATGCCCAAATATTTAACCATACCAAGGAAATGCTGTACAGCTTGGACATTGTTTGGACCCGGCATCTCAAGAATGGCTGCTTGTCTGGAAGGGTCTGGTTGTAAGCCTGTACTGGTAAGTAAATGACCTACATAAGTAACTTCTGGTAGTCTGAATTTACACTTCAGATGATTAAGCTTCAGGTTTACTTCACACACTCTGTCCAGAACTTTCCTGAGGTTTCTGTCATGCTCTGCTTCACCATTACCTTCAACCAGTAAATCATCAACTATTAAAGCACACAGATAGCCCAGAAAAATTTGTTCCATTGCACTCTGAAAGACTGCAGTGGCAGCATTTATTCCAAAAGGCATCCTGAGAAATCTGTATCTACCAAATGGTGTGCTGAATGTAGTCAGTAGTGAAGATTAGTGATCAAGCATTACTTGCCAAAATTAACTCTTTGCATCTAAGACAGAAAAAAACAGTGGCATTTGGCATGAGGGTGGCAACCTCCTCGACTATACGTCTCTTTAATACCTTGTTCAAGTCTCTTGGGTCAATGCATATTCTGATTTCATCTGAACTTTCCTTATGAGCAGCTACTATGGAAAATACCCACTCAGTTGGTTCTGTGACCGGACAAATCCCACCTTGCTGCACCTTCTTGTCTAACTGGACCTTGACTTTCACCTGCATAGATATTGGAACTCTCCTAGCCAGTCTGACCACTGGACTGACCTCTGAGTCTACTTTCATGGAGTACACAACTGGAAGTTTACCTAGCTTGTCTTGAAAAACATCAGCATACTTTGAGGAAATAGCATCACTGAAGCTGGAACTGGGACATGTGCTTACATGATGGACCTCTTTGGTAAAAGAAAGCAGCTTAAACATCTCTGGGACCTATTAATGACTGCACAGGTCTTCTGACTACATAAAATTGCAAGCTGTAACTGTTCTCAGCTGAATAGTATGAAAGCACTACTGAAACTTCAGTTTGAATCTCTTCACCTCCATAATAAATAACCTCCTTTGATAGTCACATCGCCACAGTAGTCAGGAAGTCCTTCTAAATGGCACAACTAATCATAAAAGGGTTCTCATTCAGGAAAAAAGAGGTCATTGTTCTTCTCTACTTGACACTCATTAGACCCATTATAGAGTACAATGCCCCTTTTGGAATGTACCTCACAAGACATCTGCAGCAGCTGGAAAGGCCACAGAAGTACCTCACAAAGAGGATTACTGGCCTTAAACAAATGCCCTACACTGACCATCTCAAAAAGCTCCAGCTTTACTCCATAGCATATCGCCTACTCTAAGGTGATCTCTGCCTAACATATAAAGCTATGTCAAACCCAGAGCTGTTGGACATGCTACACCTAAAGAAATCCCAATCCCTCTGAGCTACATGCTCTAGGGACCTAAACATTGTTACCACAATAAACAGGACATGCTGGAGGGATAGATTCCTGTCCCAGAGACTTCCCATACTCTGGAACAGGCTACGTATCCATGTCAAGCAAAGTTCTTCATTAGCACTCTTCAAGAAAAATCTTGATGAGTGGATGGGAAATAGGAAATACACCCCGGGGATCACTTCTATGTCTCTGCTCGACAGTGGCACAGGAAAATAATTCTTGGGTGGCATAAGCCAGTGAACCTTGTTGGCTAGGCTTACGTAGGCCCTTAGGCCAATAGCCTAGTACCTACCTATGAACCTATGAACCCATAAGCAACAAGCTTTGCATGATAAGCCAAATTAAGTTGCTCACCAACTCTTACTCTAGCAAATGTTTCTGCTGACATCGCATTACACATTGAACCAGTGTCTACTTTGAGCTCCATGGGTTTACCATTGATCAGGACAGTACAAAATAATTCATTCTTTGACAGCAAATCTACTGTATTAACCTTTTCTCCAACCACTGATACACCATCTACATAGAAAGTAGGGTTACAGCTTTCCACATGATCAACTTGCAGTGACCTTTCTTAATAACTGAATGAGGCTTGCTTGATTTACAAAACTTTTGAAAGTGGTTCCATTTTTTACACTTGAGGCATTGCTGACCAAATGCTAAGCACTTCTCTCTTTTAGACTCATGATTGCCACCACAATTACAACAGTTAACAATAAGGCTTGACTTGGGTTTTGCTAACTCACACTTATACTGTACTGAGCATGTGCATTTTGTTGAACTGGTCTTGAAACTTGCTAGAAAGTTACAGGATCTCCCAGGGGAACCCATAGGGGCTGCAGCTGCCATGTGCTTAGGCCTGCTTCTGCTAGCCATGTGTTGCATGCTGTCTGCGCTTATTCTAGAGGTTGCTGAAACTAAGCTCTTATCACTTATACTTGTGTGCCTTTCTTTGAGCTCTTGGATTTGACAAATCTCTGTGGCTTTGCTCAATGTTAAATCACTGGATCATGAAGCAAAATCTTTCTCACTGCAGTACTATTAACACCACACACAAGCCTGTCCTTTTTAACTCAACTTTCAAATCACCAGATCTACATGTTTTAGCCATATTTCTCAAGTCAGTGATATAAGCTGTAAAAGTTTCACCTGCCTTTTGCTCTCTTGTACAAAATAGGTGCCTTTCTAATGTAACATTTGTCTGGGGGTTGCACATTTCTCTAAATTTACATTTCAAGCACTATGGGTCCTCTCAGCCGGTGCAACAATATGGCGGTTTTCTCCTCCTGGATATACTGCTGTTGCATACACAAATGAACACTCTCTTTCATTGGCCTCTGACTCAGCTAAGTTAAACAAAATTAATGCCCTTGTATGTGCATCTTTGTCAGAAAAAACTGCTTGTATGAAAATATCGTATTCCTGCTCAAATACTCTCCAATTCTCTGCAATATCATGATCAAACACAAGTGGACTAGGTCTGCAAAATGCTTCTGCCATATCAACACACAGTAGTTAAGGTGCTTGGAATTATGTACGAACATACACACATAAATATATGCCAGAACTTGTAATTATGCCCAATAGCTCAACAGACTCTTTGAAATAACTGCACTTTGCCAAGTAAGTCTCTATAAAAATCACTGTACTTTGCGAAATCACTCCTTATCTGTGTAAGAAATACTCTGTAATGATTGTACTTTGCGAACAAACTGTACACAGCAGAAGAAGCTCAGAGTAAGAAACACTTCAAAATGAATGCACTTTGCAAATAAACTGCATACTGCACAAGACCCTTTCAAAATGGCTGTACTTTGCAAAATAGCTCTGTATAGTGGAAGAAACACTTTGAAATGGCGGCATTCTGCAAATAAATGTACACAGCACAATAAACTTTTTTGGAATGGCTGTACTTTGACTGCACTTTGCAAAATAACTGTACTTTGCACACAACAAACTTTTTGAAATAATTTCCCATTAATAAAGCACACACTCTGCGAACACTTTGCACACTCTGAGATACTTTGAACAACTTTAGTTATGCTTTGAATGGCTTCTGTCAATGCAAAATAGTAGTTAATGCCCAAAACATGTTCTTTTACTAAAATACATGCAGTTGCTTTGCTCTTTAAGCTTATTTTGCCCTTTTATTGTACTCATTATGCCCACTTAACCTCTTATCATGCTCATTATACTTTTCTTGTGCTTGTTTTACTTTAAACATGCTCGTTATGCAAATCAGACGTAATTCTGGGCCCCATATAAATATTTCTGATAGTTGTATCAAATATTGTGGTTTTGAACACTTCATTTAATTAATAATGTGTTTTGTGCTACTCGTTTGATTAATAATGCGTTTTGTGCCTTACAAATGCTCCATTTCATTTTCTTTGCAAAATAAATCATCTGTGCAAGTTTTGGTTACCTGAAGTTCGTTTCTGGCCCTTTTTGATTGTTTGAGCACTGTATCACTCAACCTGCTCAACATACCTTCACCATCAACACTGCACCTCATGGCTTGAAGAAGTTGCACTCTCAATCCCGGTTCTAATACCATGTTGCTCATCTGGTCAGGATAAAACAGACAAACAGTTATGGGTTCAGTTCAACCAGCTTTATTATATGCAAACACATCAGGACTGTGGCTTAGAAACTTAAACTTATAAACAGACTGACTACTACACTCATACATGTTAACACTCTGGCTGTTCTCTCAAAATGCCACTGCTGCATATGCGTGTTCACTGTTTATATGCATGTGCTTACATCTGGAAATGCTTCTTACACACACACACACACACACACACACACACACACACACACACACACACACACACACACACACACACACTGTTCTACAATGCAGTCTAATAAATGTTGATGTATTTAACAAGGCATACATTAAACCAAGAAGGCAAATCAAATAACACATGCATTTATGTATTATCCTAAAACTGTTTGGAGGAGGCCCATGGTTTGAAAATATCCCTGGGACCAAGGTACACTTAATCCACCACTAGCCAGTTGCATTTTCAATGAATGTGAGTTTCAATGCATTTTAATGAATGTGAGCTTCAAGGGGTGAGTTTATTTCTGTTCATGCCGAATCAGTTTTGAATATGCAACTTTTTTTTTTTTTTAGCAAATGGCCCTTAATGTTTGTGCTATAACATTTGTGTTAGTAGCCCAAGAGGTGGCATACTCACCTTTGGTGTAGAATGCTGTGGGTTCTACTCCCATACCACATAGATGGATTGCTGATACTGCATTGCAGTATGGGGGAGGGGTGGTGCTTCACTCCTGAGTGTGTTGTCCTTTGGATGAGATGTTAAACCAAGGCCTCATCTGCCTGCATTGATAGTAGGTGTTGTGAGATATTTTACATTCACCTCACCTATCAAAAAGAGTAGGTGGAAATTTCCCAGTAGCCTTGTAAATTTCTCATGGTAACATAAATACCACCAATGGTCCCTTAAAAGAAGCTACTAGCCTAGTGGGACTAACCGGTCAACAGAGGTTAAATAAATGAACATTGGTATATTAAATCCCCATCTCTGCCTTCATTTTAAAAGCAAAGAAAAAATAGTATGCATGCTGGCAGTTTTCAACAATGTTTATTAGTTTCATAGGTTCATAGGATGATACTAAGCTATTGGCCCGGAGGCCCTTATATGCCTAGCCAAAAATTTCACCCATGTTCCCTCAAAGTCAGCACCTGTTTCCCCTGTTCAGCAAGTTATGGTGATTAGGGGGGGGTGGAGACAAGTGATGGGACACTGGAATGCTGGGACTGGGTCCTGGCCCATTACCCTGCCTAGGGCCCCACTTGACCATGATGCAGCTCTGACTAGTACTGTAATGCTGTGCTCGTGCAGGTACTGTTATGAATATACAGTAATATGTACAAGGATGGCATAAGTAAAGATAGCCTGCCACTTTTGAGCAACACTGATTATCATGGAGCACATAATACATTTTAGCATAACACTGCACCATCTGTTAGTAAATAGAAGGGCATCAGTGTAGCCCAAGCGCTTTAGTAAAATTCATCATAGAATGCAAGAAGCAGTAAGATTTTAAATTGTGTAAATCACTGAATATGAATTATAAGAAAACAATGATTTATGGAGCTGCCATATTCCATTTTTTAATAGGATATTGGAAAGTTTGGGAAATGTGTATCACTGTACAAAAAAAATTGTCTGCAAAGTAGTAAAACAGAGAGCTTTACGATCATGAGCAGAATCTGCAAAAAAGGGAGTCAGTTTAATAGCCTGTATCATAAACACCACGTTTGCAAAATTTTGAAGATGTATTTTGCACTGATTTTGAGATATTTATTATTTTCTGTCACAGTATGGTCTATGGGGAAAACTCATATACAAAGCAGTGAGCTAGAAATGAAACCTGTAATCATCATTGGTACCAGTACATGACATTAGTTACTGGAAGTCACATAAAGTTAAATTACTGCAAGTATTATGGATTTGTATATCTAAAATGCCAGGGGACTTCTCTACTATGATGAAAGTGGGAATGTTTATAATTTTTGATTTTTGTACCACTGCAGCCTTGTAGGGGAGAGGGAAGCGATACAAAAATCTCCTATTCTGTGGGATGTGATTTTTTTTACATTCTTGTAATCCTTCTGAAGGTATAGGTGTGATGCTTCTTTTCTAGTTTGGTAAGAGGTATTGTTTACAAATTGTAATGGTCTTTTTATAGGTTAGTACTAAGCTAACTGCCCTTGCGAGCCATTTTAAGCCTAGCCAATTATCCCTTGTGAGACTCAAAACCTGCACTTTGTGCTTATAAGGCAAGCACCTTAACCATTAGGCCACCCTCCCAACCAAGTTATTGTTCTTTCCTTTTTGGTCGATTATTTTTTTCCCTTGTCCTCCTCAGGCATTTTGTGGAGACTGATGTGTTGCTTTTAATTATTTCCTTAAGTATATATGGTTATATTGTTGACTTATATGCTTTATTATGCATAAATCATTTTATATAGTGCTTTACTTTTTGATTAATATTTATGTGTGCATTTTTATGGCTTTGTTTTTCTGAAGTTTTGGGGGGACAGTACTTTTTTGTAGTGATCATGGTTTCATTATGTCGTGTAACTATTTTGTGTTTATTGATTTTGGGGGAAGGACTGCCTGCATTTAATATATTTTGTTGCTATACAGTGGTTGGTTTCCATGTATGATTGTGGGTGAAATCTAGTCAATATTTCTGTTGGGGGATCTACTACATGTACTTGAGACACATTTGCTCGAGACACACTTCCTCACTGCCACTCATTGATTTCAGCAAGTGCTCTAACTCCCAATAACTCATCTTCCTTAACTAAGCATCCCTCTCAAAGCTCAATGTTTTCTGGCCCTAACATAACTCTGACCCTAACCCTAAAAACTCCCACCCAGTCCCAAACCCTAACATACCCTATTACTCCCAAAACCTAAAATATCCTGCCCCCCCTCTCTAACCTAAATTCCTGATTATTCCCTAAACTAAAATCCCCTTCACCTCCCTAACTCTAAAGTCTCAATCAGTACCTAAATCTAAGCTCCCATCTCTCTCCCTAACCCTAAAGTTCTTGATTGATATGAACTACACTACCTAAACCTAACATCACCCTCCACACTCCCCCTCCCCGTCTACCTAGTCCTCCAGCACTTCCTGTTCCTTTCATCTCCTAGGACAACAACAGTTTGGCTGAACTCGTATTCAAACAGATTAAAAGCCACTCGAGTACCTGGTTAAAAGGTAGTGGGATGCAAGCAGCTGGGGATGAAGCAACTGTAGTATTCCATGTGTGTGTGTGTGTGTGTGTGTGTGTGTGTGTGTGTGTGTGTGTGTGTGTGTGTGTGTGTGTGTGTGTTTGTGTGTGCACACATGTCTCTGTGTCTCTGTGTGTGTATGTGTGTGTGTGTGTGTGTGTGTGTGTGTGTGTGTGTGTGTGTGTGTGTGTGTGTGTGTGTGTGTGTGTGTGTGTAAATAAGCAATCCTGCAGTTCTAGATTTGTAAATATATACAAAGAAGGATGTGGAGAGGTGGTCAAGCAGCAAAAATGAGGAGACTAGGAACAGAGAGGACACTGAACTGTTTAGGAAGCAAATAAAGTATCATTTTTGCCTTTGCAGGGATTTTAAGGTGGTAACACTGACACTCACTATTTTTAGTAAAGAGATTCCTTGACATTGAATGGCAGAAGGCATACTAGTGTTACTGAAAAGGATCACACTGATGGAGTAAAGGTCTGTAATGGCAGATAAGTACTACATGACCCACATACTGTGCCCATTTTCGAATCTAACAGATACATTGTAGATCCAGGCTTCAAAAAGAGCTTGTCTCTTTTTCTGTCCCTCATAAGGATGACCTTATGGTAGTCCTTAATTTCCTCAGAATGACTGCTCCAATTATTCACTTCCTTTACTGTGAAATAATACTTCCTCTGAGTCATGTAAGTTGCATCTTCAAATTAAATGAGTTAGTTCTTAAGGCGGGTAAAGAACAGTATAGTGTGTAGATGAGTTTTCTTCTTTTTTTTACGGTTGCATATGAGCTGAATTTCAGTTTGGAAATGTTAGCTTTGCCCTCTTCAGGGAGACTTTTCCTGAGAGTGTAAGCACCAGCTGTATCCCATGTAGAAGTAATTATGCTATGATGATCAAAACCTGTTGCGTTAAGTCTTTAAAGGGAGTTACAATAGTTGGGTATATATTTGTTCTGTGATTTTTCCATTAGTCCCTGTTGAATGTACATCATATTTAATACCTCATTCTGTTTGACTTTGTATGCTTTTCTGGGCACATATAATACCTGGTATCAGAATTAAATTTACTTTTACACCAAATACTGTATTTGCAAACTGCACTGATCTAGGAATATCTGAAACTGTTTTCATCTTCCAGGAATTCTCCTTTACAGATACTTCTAAAGTGCCAATTTAAGTGCAAAGTCATGACAGTCTTGTTTTTTAAATTCCTATGTAGAAATTACATTTACCATTTCTTTTTACACTGCCACTGTCACATTCTTTTACATTAAAATAAGTAACATTTCAGTCTTTTTGCATATAAAATGGCAACTTCACTCATGAATCTCCCTCCCACTAACTGTGTTTTTTTTCCATTTTCACTCTTTCCTACTAAACCACCAACTTAAAGCTGTATTTCCTCAATTTGAAGTCAAAATGTTTCACTACTGTTAATGTTAACTTGTTGTTAATATAGTTTGATTACTTTTATATAAATGTAAATCTATCTATGTCACAAGTGATAATTCAATAAAGGTGTTTAAAAAATGTTTTACTACAACCAAAAAAAATGTTCTTTTTCATTGGGAATGAAATAGCAGAAAATCCAGAAAAATATCAAGGGTTCAATTTTCCCTCATGTTACATGTAAGGAAGCTATTAAGGTATTTAACACTTTTAACCCTAACACTAAGGACAGAGAGAAACTATCATTTGTGAGATAAATGTTTCAGATTTATTGGGATCCAAAGCAGAACCTTCCATATGTAACACATTTATTTTTCACTAGCAGTCAATGGGTAATGGTGTCAGTAATGTATACATGACTGAACTGAAACACAGAAGAAACGACTGTGACTTTGATTATGGATGCAATTGACAGAAATGAAGATCCTTCACAGGGCAGCTGGTATCATTATCCATTGCAAAGGATGAAGTTTTGCAGTCCAGAAGAATTTCACTTCTTCTCTGTGTTGAGGTGAGACTGATGAGGTGGTTTGGGCAGCCAATGAGGTTGTCTGCTTGGAGCATCCCAGAGTAGACCCCATGAGAAGTGCACCAGGCATTGGTCATCTAGAGGAGATCCCACAGAAGGCCCCATGGGAAGTGTACCAGGCATTGGTCACCTAGAGAAGATCCCAGAGTAAGCCCCATGGGAAGTGTTCCAGGCATTGCTCACCAAGTGGAGATCCCAGATTAAGCCCCATGGGAAGTGTGCCAGGCATTTCTCACCTAGAGGAAACCCCAGATTAGGCCCCATGGGGAAGTATACCAGGCATTGCTCACCTAGAGAAGATCCCAGAGTAGGTCCCATGGGAAGTGTACCAGGCATTGCTCACCTACAGGAGATCCCAGAGTAGGCCCCATGGGAAGTGTACCAGGCATTGTTCACCTACAGGAGATCCCAGAGTAGGCCTATGATAAATTTGAAATTTGTGGAGATTATATCTCTTAGCTTGTCTGAACCTGCTTGTGATCAAAAGTAAAACAGACTTTTTTGCAACCATTTTTATGAAGGAGCTGATGGATCATGGATTAGACAAGAAGTCTATCCAGTTGTTTGTTGAATAACAAACCCTGTCGCATACTTTTTAAGGATTCTCATACACACTGCTGAGTAGTGATATGTCACAGGAACCCATAATATACTATACTACACTATACTATACTATACTATACTATACTATACTATACTATACTATTATCTGCTGTTTTCAGTAAATATCACTTCCAATCAGCTCTTTAATATTTGTTTAAGGAGCTTGTCTATATCAGTGATTTGGCCATTTGCAACTCAAGCCCAATTCAATTAGTTTCATACTTAATTATAACCTGATCTGTTTATGTATCTAGTTTAATGACAAGGAACTTAATGTGAAGTTACAAAATATAAAGTTAACCTTTCTGACAGAAATACAAGCTTATACAACATGGAGAAAATGGCTGGACTGTCCTTTCTCCTACTGGGTCAGCATGGAGACAATGGATTCATTTTTGGCTATCTAAATAGATTGTGTTCTGTCTTTTCCTCAATACATTGATAACCATCAAGAGAAGCTATCAACTTTTGCTCAGGGCCCGCAATACAGTGCCACATTCCTGACACCTACAACTTGCAGTACACTAGGTAAAGGTGTCTTAATCTCACTTGGTAAGTTTGCTGTACCTTTGCTGATTCACTATGAAGACAGCTAGAGCAGTTTTTAAGTAATTATAACAAAATGTGCCAGTTAATGATTCAGTCTAATTGCTCAAAATCATGTCAATTAAAAGTCTCAGTGTAAATTGGAGCTTTATTGTTATACCACAGCAAAATCAGGTTAACTCCCAACAATTTCCCTTTTGAACTGTACATTTATCTATAAAATAACCAACACTGGATATTGTCCCTCAGTTAAGTCAATTGCTTCTTCATTTGGTCACCACCACCCTTCACTTTTTGGCTGCTGCTCCCCTACTACTAAACATTCTTATACACTCTTTTCACTCCAATAATAAAGTTTCCTAATTTCATGCCCCCAAGCTGTGTACCTTCCCCCTCCTGCCATTCATTCTTAACCAATGCTATGACTGTTGGTCACTGCTTGTAGAATGTTTTTATCATCTCAAATATGTTCATACATTCATAGATTAATAGGTGTTTAAAAGGCTAATGACCACAAAGGCCTTTTTAAGCCTAGCCGTGCATCCCAAATCTCTGGCAAGTTCTGATATCCTTGATAAGTTTAAGCATGGGCCTGGGAGATGAACCATTTACAAGTTACCTGTGTCAATTAGAGACATAGGTGCCAAACCAGTAATGAATTTCCAGTTTCCCATCCAATTGTCCAAGTTGCACTTGAATTGAGTTAGGGAGGAACTCTGCTTCACATGGATGGGGAGCCTGTTCCATAGATGCAGTAGTCTCTGGGATACATATCTATGTCTTCAGCAGGTCCTATTTATATCACAGGCAAGGCTTAAGTCTTTAGAACAGGTAATTTGGGTACTGTTTGTTTTGCGGATATGCAGGAGGTCTATCAGAGTGGGGTCTGACAATGCCCTCTATGCCAGGCATAGATCTCCCCTCAAAAGCCTGTAGGAGATAGAATACAGGGAAAGTGCCTTGATGCGGTCTGCATAGAACATTTTACTTACGCCCTGTATTCTTTTAGTGAGGAACCTCTGTGGACATTCCATTTGTTGGATATGCCTGATTAGGTGCATACCAAAGGGTGTATTGTACTCATTGATAGGTCTGATGAATGCCAAATACAGTGGAACAATGATTTCCTTGGTCTTAGATGCCATACCTTTGTTGATAAGTTGTGCAACATAGAATAATTTCCTCACCACTGTAGACACATGATGGTCAAAGGCTAGATTACTATCTATGTGTGTCCCTAAGTCCCTGAATACTGGGTCAACTCTAAGGGGTGTGCTGTCAATATGATAGTTACCAGGGATGGATGACTTCCCAAAGGATACTATTATGCATTTCTTGGTATTTAGTTTTAGTCCATGGCTCTGACACCAGTTGCGTGTCTGTGTCAGCCCCTCCTGGATAACATTTGTGTCAGTGTGAGATTCAATGACAGCTCCTAAATTGCAATCATCTGCAAATTTAGTCAGCCAGAGACCACTGTCATTGGCCTTGACTTCTGAGAAGTAAATGCCAAAAAGGAGTTGTCCAAGGACTAATCCCTGAGGGTCTCCACTTGTGACTGGCCTCTTTGTAGAGCTGGACTCCCCAATTCTAACTTCCTGGGTCCTGTCTGTGAACCAGTTGGCTATCCCCTAGGTGACATAAAGGTTTGAACCTAACCTCTTAAGTTTGTCAACAATGCCTGAGTGGGATATTGTGTCAAATTCCTTAGCCAGGTCAAAGTAAGCAGTGTGAATGATTTTGCTCTCATCCATTGCTTTGGTGACCTTCTCAAAGATGCCCACCAGGCTGAGTGAACATGATCTGCCCTTGATGAAACCAAACTGGGTTGGGTCCAGTGTCTGGAGGTTTACTATGTTTCTGTTGATCATCTCCATGATAATTCTTTCCATGGCTTTACATATAAGACTAGTGAGACTTATTGGTTTGTAGATAGCCCACCTTTGTGTAGAAGGATGACTGCTGCCTTTCTCCATCCATGAGGCACAAAACCTGTTTGGAGGGTACAATTAAATAGCAATTCCAGAGGCCCTGATAGGTCATGTTTCATGTTATTTATAAGGCATCCTGGGATGTTGTCTGGGCCCATTGATGCAGTGTTCTTGGTCTTACACAGAGCATTAAGGACCTGTTCCCTAGTGAGAGTAGGGGGAGTTATGCTTGATGATATTTCATGATGGAAGGTTGAGGAAAGAGAGGGCTAAAGCTGGAGCTGAATTTATCAGCTAGGAGGTTTGCTATGTCTTCTGGCTCAGTATAGGTGGCTCCATTTACAATGAGCACTGCACACAATTTTGTATTGCCTTTGAGGTTGCGGACATAGCTAAAGAATGCTTTGTGGTTGTCCTTGGCTTGGGAGGCAGAATTTACCACAAATTTGGCTTTGGTAGACTTTATTTGATCTCTGAGTTGCTTGTTTAGTTTGATGAGAGTGCTTTTATCCTGCTGGGTGTTGCACCTCCTAATTTTCTTCCTCCTGTTATACAATGCAGGTGCTGTGGTGGAAAGAAGTGAATGTTTTATCAAATCCTGACTGCTTTACAGAGTAGCACAATGGTGAAGCAGTTACTATAGCATGGTTAGATGGTTCAGTTCCTGGCTGGGATGACTTCTTTAGGGAGCCTGCATGTTCTTCATATGTCGGTCTAGTATTTTGTTCGATTAGAAGTTTCTTCCCATATCTCAAAGACATATCAATAGCTGATTAGCAACCTTCTAAATTGCTGGTAGGTGTGCACACATACATGCATGCATGTGTGAATATGTGTGTGTTCGGGGAGCCTGGGATCCCACTCAGGATTGGTTCTATGCCTTATGGTCATTATTTGTAGTGATAAATTACAGTTTCTCTGGGACCCTGATTAGAACAACTAAGATATCTGAAAATGAATGAATAAATTATTACTTTAGTGAATAGGTGGTTGTGCTTGCTTGTCGCTACTGAAATTTGTTGTGGTCTTCTGGTTAGTAGTTTGTGGGAATGGGTAGTTTTTCCCTGAATTTGTAAAGGGTGTAGATGTTGTATACAAACTATACAAGGTAGAAAACTTCCAGCACAGTTATATCACTTTAATAATACCTGTTTGTATTATGTGTTTGTGTAGATGAGTAGATGAGCACCTGTAAATGCATCCCTAATTTGATCTGTTTTGACCTCCTGGACTGCGTAAGTACCCTGTGAAGATAAGTATTGGCAAGGTGATTACAGTCCATGAACTGACTGAATTGTATTATGTTATATCCCATTTGTTCTTTAATATAATTGAGTCTTTGCTGAAAATCAATCCTTTTAATGAAACAACTACCTGGTATCAACATTTCAAACTTAAGTATAGAGTAATCACTTCAGCTGGGTCAAACATAAACAGTTTTTTAATAAAGAAAATAAAGAAAACCATCCATTGTTTACCTACACCTACATTCAGCCCTCCTTGCTATGAGCTTGCCTTCTCTAACTATCCATATGTACACTTAGTTTCAGAACCATTGTTTCAATGAACTGTGGGCATGTGTTCATTCTTTGGGATACTGGTGGTGAGGCAAAGACATTTCAGTATTATTTCTCACATTGGCATGTCTCTACATGTATTTTAGTAAGTGCCTATAATTTAAACTTCCAGCCTGTCTCTGTACCAGTTTCTTAAGAATGCTTTTTAGTTGTTACATCTGATACATACACTTAATTTAATTTCTTTAAGTCTTTTATGTATGGCTCTCCACTGTTGCTTTATGTACTTCTTATGTGTCATCTGTAGTGCAAACCTTAGGGTTACCCATCTACAGGTTCCATAGGGTACTTCTAGACGCCCTATTTGACAAGTTCCCAGGTTTCAAATATTGGTTGATTTCAGGGTGCTATGCTACAGAGTATCCCTTATGAGACTTCTGTGGGACCTCTGGGGTACACAACATGATGGTTGTTCTTCTACAGTGATCCTAATTACAGTGTCACTCTTCTCCAGATACTATGATGTAGGCCCTTCTTGAATTAATTAATCCTGTCTTTTAGATGTTATCTTTAGACAAGGCTTAGTAACTGCTATTTTCAATAAACCACTGATTTGCTAAAAAACGTGTAGACCATAAACCTAAAATCATCAGTCTGTTACTTTTTACAGCACATACTGTTTGTTCATTTGTATGTTACTGCATTGCACTGCATACTGTTATTCTGCCTAGATTTGTTAATTTGTATGTATATTTTCTAATTTTATTTTTACATTTGTCTTGCTCTGTGGCTCAGGATATGGCTAAAAGCAATCCAAGGACTAGTTCACTTCCTGGGCTGCCAAACAAATAAATAGAAAAACTGCAGTAAAATCCAAAACCAACCAGAACCAAACCGTGGTATAATGTCCAGTCACAACCGACCCGTATCATATAAAATTAAAGTCCGTTTTATTTAATAAATGTTTAACACTAGGGAAACATTTTAAGTTTAAAACTCTATAGTAAGTGCTTTTGTTCTCGTTCCTTCTAACTTTTTAAAAGAAACTTCATCAGACAAGTCATAGGCTCATTCCATTCAAAATTTTATAAGGTAATAGAATGTAACTAAATCATTAACGGAAGATCACACCCCCTTAAAGGAACTCATAATCAAAAGTTCTTTATATAAGCCATGCCACCCAAAACATGCCTATTAATAAATAAATAAATAAATACAGATAAACAAGCATTGCTTAACTTTGTGGTCCCAGATTTTCAAAATGGCTTCTACAGTCCCACTTCACAAACTCTGATACTTACTGTGCATGTCTGCCCAGAAAGTTTGCGCAACCACTTTCTGAGCAAAACGTAACTATACAGCATGCCTCTCAACTTTCCAGATTTTTGCCTCATATTTGTGGCTTGTTCCTCAAAAAGTTTGAGGTTTTCTGGCAAATCATGGAGGACTGAAGTCAATAAATAATGACATACATTTGAGTTTCAGACTTCATATCCTTCCAAAAATGCATGTTAACACACATCCTCTTATTCTAGCAACTTTCTAAGTTTATAAGAGCAATATTTAAAGTCTGTGTTATTTTTTGGGCCTTTGTCCCGCCACAATTTCGGCTTTATCCAGACTTCTTGTGCTAAGAGACTGAGAGGTATGCACTACATTTGATTTATTATTCTCTTCAAAAGGGTACAGAAGGACCGTTCTGAAAACACATAGAAAACATGTTGATATTTACCAAAATTCGGATACAGTGTTTAATCTGGTATCTGCAGCCTGGAAACTTGGGTAATTTACAATACTTTCACTCTGAACATCCAGTGTCAAGTAATTTGGAATTCTTCAATAACAGTTCCGATGTCATTTATTGGATTCATTCCCAAATGGTGATTTTGTACAAATTACACTTTGGCATACTTAACACACTCATTTGCTTTTCCAAGTCTTGTTATTAAACAAAAAGATGAACATCATCAGAAGTAAACAGCTGCTTTTAATTTTATGCATGCTAAACATGTGCATATCCCATCATTAATGAAGGCTGTTCCCGGGGGTGAAGTTATTGGCTTAAGACAAAACTGTACATTCATGTCCTACTCTAAAGCAAGTACATGAATGTTTAAAACATCTGTTTAAGAAGGGATGTGCTTTGGACCTATTAATACAGCAATTTAAAAAATTCAGTACATAGAGAGTGATGGTTTGCACAGTACAGGAAAACATAATGTAAAGTATTTCAGAAATGAGTTCAAGGGTCATTAACATGAAGAAACTGTTTGGGATTCATTAATGCACAATTACATAGGATTACAAGAGCTACAAATGTACAGCTAAGCAGTCACAATTAGTAACACAGGCCATAAAAAGTGTCCAACAAGTTTTGAGGACTTTATCAAAGTCAAAATTTTCTAAAGTAAAAAAAAATAAGTGTAGGCATGTTTTCTTTGTTCACAGGATTCATAAAGATTATAAAAAATCATGTAACTGCATGCAAAGCAGCATTACATATTGCAAATGGCTATCATTATTACACAAAAGTTGTGATCCATATATGATATTCATAATGTTACATTACAATAGCTAGATTACATATGGTGACAATGAGCCTGTCTAGTTTGCCATTGCAGCCATTATGGTCCCACCTACTCCTACTACCTTTCCTAAACCTGTCAAATAGCTTCTTGAATGTCTCTGAATAGTAAATATTCACCACCCTTTCTGCTAACCCATTTTTTGGGAAGAAATATTTTTGCATATTCACAAACTAGTTATTCTCCTACAATCTGCTACTTGTATGTCCAACTGTTTCCCTATCCTTCATGTTCAGAATGCCCTTTTCACATCCATGTGATGCCCTAGTGGTGAGAAGAGATCCATATCATATTGTCTTTAGCTATATCCTTTTCTCTTCACTCCAATCATTTTCTGGTGGCTTTTGTCTGGACCCCTTCCAGAAAATGTATGCCCCTCTCCTTATATGGTCTCCAGAAATGCACAACATACTTAAGATACACCTGACCAGGGCCCAATATAGTGGCAGCATTACCTCTGTTTCTGGAGTATAATCTTAGGAGGATATATGTCAGCATTCAGTTTGTTGGCACCACTGCCCTTTCACTCTGTTCCAACTGGTCCGGTGCAGACGTTATTGACAGTCCTAGATTATTTTCCTGCTCTACTGCCATCAGGTCCGCTCACCCAGCTGATGCTTCACACCAGGGCTGGTGCATCCTAACAGCAGCACTTAGTATTTGTCTCCAGTCATCTGCTTCATATTTTTATTTGACATTTGTTTTCCAGGAAATTCTGGCTGGGCAATAGAGTCTTTTCAATGAGAACCTGGGAATGAAAGCAAAGTTAAATAAATTTTACAAAAAGATAAAATATCATACATACATACATATATGGCATAAATAAAACCAATTCAAAGATGCAAGTTACAGGTGCTGTAGGTGGGGTAGAACAGACCCCATATATTGGAAGAGAAAATGCTGCAATAATTCATCTAGAACAAAAAAAATAATGACAGTTTGTTTAATACACATTTATTCCCATACTATATGCAGGATGGTAGGAGAGGAAAAGATTTATAAAAAGAGGGGATGGGGTTTAATACATCTTGGAAGACGTATCATTTGAGAAGGCATGTTTTGTAGAAAAGAGGAAGTAGGAGGAAAGGAGAAGATGGATAAGGGAGAACATTTGTTAGTGAGGGGAGTTTTAAGGATGAGAAATGAAACCTTGAGATGTGAAAAAGGATGTAGTAAGACATCTGTGCAGTAACTGTATCTGTGCAGTAACTGAGACCTGGTTCAAGGCTCCAGAGAGCACCCCTGCAATAGCAGGCTACAACTCTTACCACACTTTTCGGCCACCAAACCAGGACTGAGACACTAAAGGCGGAGGAGTGTCCATATTCACCAAGGATATTCACACCTCCAGGCTAGTTGCCCAACACAATGCGTCTGAAATTATCCAGGTGCATCTAACACTTGGTAAGACTGCAATCCAAATTGTAGCTCACTACAGATCCCCCCACCATGCCCCAAGATTCTCACTAGACCTTTCTAAACATACTGGAAAATATTAAGATACAACCAAACACCCTAATACTGGGTGATTTCAACTACCCTACCATTAAGTTGGAAAAATACTCATGTACCAACATCTTTGCCCAACGGTTCTTGGAATTCATAAATTCCAATGCCCTGGATCAACTAATCTATAGTCCCACCAGGGGATCCAATATCCTAGATCTGGTCATTACCAACATGGGAAATCGATGCTCCACACCTATGGTCACCTCATCGTTGTTCAGGTCTGACTATAAGCTAATCACCCTTGACATCCACATCACTCCCCCACCCCCCCAGTAAGGAAACCTCCGTAAAAAACCTCTCCAAAGCCAACTTCATGCTACTCAAGTCAGAAGTGACAAACTTCATGACACCCATGCAGACAGGAACTGAAAGTTCGACTGCTGAATCCTACACTAAGGCACTGTACGAGCACATCCACTCATGTATGAATCGTGCCATCCCAAATAGAACCAAGACGCTCTCTTCCAAAAAAGAAGCCAATCTGGTGATCCCCTGCCATAAACAAACTTTGCAACAAAATGAAGAAACTGTGGCGGAAAAGAGGAAAATCCCAGGATGCAAAAAACTCCCTTACCAGCCTCAGTAAGAAGCTGAGATCCCTCATAAAATCTTCCAAAGCTAGGTACGAAAATAAAATTGCCAAACATTCCAAAGACAACCACAAAGCATTCTATAGCTATGTCAAGAATCTAAATGGCAATGCTCAGATCTGCTCTGAGCTACAACAGAATGATATTAAATAAACTGATCCCAATGATATTGCTAATATATTGGCAGATCGATTCAGTGCCAACTTCACCCCCCTCTCACCCGCTAAAGGGCCCATCTCAATACCAAAAGATTGTCAAATTCTGGTAATATCGGCCACACAGGTAAAAACTGCACTTTCCAAAGCTAAGAATACAGCATTCATGGGACCAAATGACATCCTGGGCTGTGTACTACATGAACTACAAAATGAACTGGCACCTCACCTAAGTGTCATGTTTAATCATAGCCTCACCTCAGGCTTCGTGCCCACTGAGTGGTGCACAGCTACAGTTATCCCACTCCACAAGGGGGGATCCACCTTGGATCCTGGGAACTTCCACCCCATCAGTCTGACAAGCCTGATCTGCAAGGCCATGGAACATATTATCATGGAACTTATAAACAAAGACATTGGTAACCTTCAAACACTGGACCCCACCCAGTTTGGCTCGTGAAGGGCCGATCTTGTCTCCTGAACCTGATTGACTTCTTCGAATCAGTCTCCAGAGCTGTGAATGAGGGTAAGGTGGTCCACACAGCCTATCTGGACCTTGCCATGGCCTTCAACACCATTCCCCACTCTGGAATCATAGATAAACTTACTAAGCTGGGCATTAATCCCTACGTCACTCGATGGGTTGCCAACTGGCTTACTGACAGAACCCACACTGTAAAAGTAGCTGACTCCAAATCCAGCTCCAGAAAAGTGACAATTGGAGTACCTCAGGGTTCAGTCCTGGGACCGCTCTTGTTTGGCATCTACTTCTCTGAAGTACATGCCAACACTAAGGGACTCTGGCTAACAAAGTTCACAGATGACTGCAAACTAGGAGTCATTATTGAATCCCAAAATGATGTGGATATTCTACAAAAGGGCCTTACAGAAACAGATGCTTGGTGCCAGAGCCATGGGCTCAAGCTCAATGCCAAGAAATGTATAGTTATCCCCTTTGGGAAAAAACATGCACCCATGAATTACCACATAGGTGGCAGTACACTAAACACTGAAAGTGTGATAAGAGACTTAGGGACACAGGTGGACAGTGGTCTCACCTTTGATAACCACATCGCTACAACAGTAAGGAAAGCCTTCAATGTGGCATACCTCATCACTAAGGGCTTTTCATCCAGAAAAAAGGAGGTCATTTTCCCATTGTAGTCATCCCTCATTAGACCCATTATAGAATACAATGCCCCCATTTGGTATGTACCTCTCAAGACATCTGCAACAACTGGAAAGGCCGTAGAAATACCTCACTAAAAGAATCACAGGCCTAAAGCAGATGCCCTATAACTGACCGTCTAAAAAAACTCCAACTATACTCTGTCGCATATCATCTACTCAGAGGCGATCGCTGCTTAACATACAAGGCCATGTCAAACCCAGAGCTGCTGGACATGCTACACTTAAAGAAATCCCAATCCCTCAGAGCCACACTCTCCAGGGATCTAAACCTTGTCATCACAATGAATAAAACATGCTGGAGGGACAGGTTCCTGGCCCAGAGACTCCCCAGACTCTGGAATAGACTGCCCATACATGTCAAGCGGAGCACCTCTTTGGCCCTTTTCAAAAGGAACCTTGACAATTGGATGGGAGATAGGAAATTCACCCCGGGGATTACATCAGTCACCCTGCTAGACAGGGGTCTAGGGAAGTAAATACTGTGGGAAAAAATAGCCAGGGAATTGTTATGGCTAGGCTTATAGGGCCGATAGCCTAGTACCAACCTATGAACATTCCTGTGGGAATTTGGTTGTGTCTTTACATATTTGTAAATTCACCCTAACCTGCGGCCCCACAAGGGTATATTCAGTGTGTACTTTGGTGTTCATTAAGTAATTTGACTGTAACTTTGCTGCACTACTTGTTGGTATTTATAAAGTCTTCCTTAGATTCTCCTCTCCATTTTCTATTGCTACATCTTTTTTTCTTGCCTCAATAAAGAGGCTAATATTGTTTCTTTGCTCCCTTACATATATCTGAAAGAAGCACACTTAAAATACTGTACACAGGGGTGATCCCTGCAGTACTCCTTTATTCATGTTCCTTATTTGTGTCATCATCTGTTTTAAAATACCCCTCTTTAGCTTACACTTCAACCATGCAACAGTTCAGTTTCTCGGTTTTGGTCCTACTTTCAGTCCCTCTAGATTTCCTAGCAACTACCTGTGCAAGGCCAAATCAAAAGTCATTGTGAAGTCTAGGTAGACTGCATTCTGCCAGGTTCTTCCATCAGCCAGTCATAATCTTGCATCATGAATGACTATTAGCTCATTCTGCACATTAAATCATGTTGCCTATTGTCAGGAGAATGAATCCTCAGAAAAACGGCCAGAATTTCTCCTCAGGATTATCTTCATGACTTTCTGTACTATTGCTGTTATCAAATAGGTGTGTAGATCCCCAGATTTTTCCTGCTCTTTCCCCATACATGAGTACCACACTAGCTGTTTTCCACTTCTCAGGCACTTCTACACTGACAAGTGATCTGCTAATAATACCATTAGGCAACTTGTCCACACACTGGCAGAATGCAGGCCATCAGGTCTTTGTGTTTATCTTGCCTGGTAGCAGTCAGTTCTCTATTCATTTCCTGCTTATCTGTTCTGGTGTCACACCACTGCTCTCCATACTCTGCTGTGCATTCACAGCACCTACTCCTTAGTTTTCTTTTTCAATGGTGAAGCAAAGCATTCATTCAATACCGGCTGCTTTTTCTAAGTCTTCCATAATCTTTCTCCCATCATTGCTCAGCTTGATCAGGTCTGGCTGTATTTCCCTTTTCTGACATACACTAAAAATACCCACATTCCTCTTCCAGTTCCCGTCTGTGAACTGCCTTTTAACTTGTCTCTTTACTGCCTTCACCTCCTTTTTGCCCTTCTGCTTGCCTCAGTGTACAGTAACTCTTCCCCAACCCCACACTCTCACTTTTTGTATACTCTGTCTGTTACCCTAACCACTAGCATCATTTCCTGTAGCCACATATGTTCCCTCATCTTATTTTGCCTTTTTGTCAGACTTTTGTCCATACTCATGGGTACTCCATCACTGACCCATCATCCACCTCAACCTCTCCCTCATTTTGCCACGAGAACCATAATGCCCCTTTGACCCTATTTTCCACTTCAGCACAATCAGGGTCCCTAAAATTTCACATTATACTCCTTTTCTTTGTATTTTTATTCCTCATCCACTTGAAACCACACAGTGACATAATTACTTTTGGCTAAAGGCACCTTCATCTGAACATTCCTGACTCCCTTCACTTTGATGAGGAACATACCCAGAATTATATAATTTTGACTACAGCCTTGCAGAGTTGGCATAATCCCTCAATATCCTGGATTTCAATTGTCTCCCACTTCTTGCCCATCCCAGAACTCAGAGCTATGTGCAGTCCTTGCATAACATAGCCAAATGAAAGAAGGAATGTATTTTAATAGGACTTGGGGTAATATGAATGGTGATATCAAATGGTATGTGATACTTGAAGACTATAAATACTTCTATCATTTAGCAATGGAAAGCAATGCATTCACAACAATATTGGTTTAGTGTGGTTGAAGAAGATGGAAGCATGGTTAGAGCAGTATAGCTGCTGCATGTTATGAAGACAGCAGACAAAAAGGCAGAGTTGCATGATATTACTCCACACACTGCCAGAGGTGATGGCACTGGGGACTACAGGAATGTAAGAGCTTTACTATGCTGACTTACCTGACACAAGGTAGCTTGGGCAGTGCTGGACATCATCTGCCATATGTGCCATGTGGGCCTCACACCAGCTGAAATGCAAGGGTGGTCCATCCCTCTGGTCATCAAAACCATTACTACATACCACTACCTCATCAATGGAGCTTTTCAAAACCCTCTGAATAATAATCATGTAAGTACAGTAAGTCACTCTGCTAGCATTCCACAAGGTGACATGACTGCTGACAGTACTAAGTACAATAGGTAATATGCATGTAGTAAGTGCTCCACTGGGCAAAGAAAGGGTAGCAGATCCAGGTAATTAGATGCCATTAGCTTCACCAGCCTCATATGCAAAGCCATGGAACGTATTATAGCAGAACTCATTTTTGTAGACATGTACAACTTAACTGATCTAGATCCCATGGTTTTCTGAAAGGCAGGTTCTGTTTCTAAACCTAGAAAGTTTCTTTGAAAAGGTTACAGGGTCTGTGGACAGTGGTCATTCTGTGCACACAATTTATCTTAAACTGACCAATGCCTTTGATACTATCTCCCAAGGTGATATTATTGAAAAATTAGACAAGCTTAATGTAAACCCATACGGTGTCCACTGGATTGTAAATAGGGTATGTGACTGATCCCGAGTTCAGAATGTTGGTGATTCCCTATTTGAATACAAATTTGTAACTAGTGGGGTGCAGTTCTGGACCATGTCCTATTTGGTATTTATCTCGAAGACATTCAAGTCAATATCCCAGAAGTGTGGTTGCCCAAGTTTGCTGATGACTGCAAACTCATTCTGCACATTAAATCATGTTGCCTATTGTCAGGAGAATGAATCCTCAGAAAAAATGGCTAGAATTTCTCCTCAGGATTATCTTCATGACTTTCTGTACTATTGCTGTTTTCAAATAGGTGTGTAGATCCCCATATTTTTCCTGCTCTTCCCCCATACATGAGTACCACACTAGCTGTCTTCCAGTTCTCAGGCTCTTCTACACTGACAAGTAATCTGCTAATAATACCATTAGGCAACTTGTCCACACACTGGCAGAATGCAGGCCATCAGGTCTTTGTGTTTATCTTCCCTGGTAGCAGCCAGTTCTCTATCCATTTCCTGCTTATCTGTTCTGGTGTCACACCACTGCTCTCCATACTCTGCTGTGCATTCACAGCACCTTCTCCTTAGTTTTCTTTTTCAGTGGTGAAGCAAAGCATTCATTCAATACTGCCTGCTTTTTCTAAGTCTTCCATAATCTTTCTCCCATCATCGCTCAGCTTGATCAGGTCTGGCTGTATTTCCCTTTTCTGACATACACTAAAAATATTCTCATTCCTCTTCCAGTTCCCTTCTGTGAACTGCCTTTTAACTTGTCTCTTTACTGCCTTCACCTCCTTTTTGCCCTTCTGCTTGCCTCAGTGTACAGTAACTCTTCCCCAACCCCACACTCTCACTTTTTGTATACTGTCTGTTACCCTAATCACTAGCATCATTTCCTGTAGCCACATATGTTCCCTCATCTTATTTTGCATTTTTGTCAGACGTTTGTCCATACTCATGGGTACTCCATCACTGACCCATCATCCAACTCAACCTCTCCCTCATTTTGGCACTAGAACCCTAATGCCCCTTTGACCCTATTTTCCACTTCAGCACAATCAGGGTCCCTAAAATTTCACATTATACTCCTTTTCTTTGTATTTCTATTCCTCATCCACTTGAAACCACACAGTGACATAATTACTTTTGGCTAAAGGCACCTTCATCTAGACATTCCTGACTCCCTTCACTTTGATGAGGAACATACCCAGAATTCTATCATTTTGACTACAGCCTTGCACAGTTGGCATAATCCCTCAATATCCTGGATTTCAATTGTCTCCCACTTCTTGCCCATCCCAGAACTCAGAGCTATGTGCAGTCCTTGCATAACATAGCCAAATGAAAGAAGGAATGTATTTTAATAGGACTTGGGGTAATATGAATGGTGATATCAAATGGTATGTGATACTTGAAGACTATAAATACTTCTATCATTTAGCAACGGAAAGCAATGCACTCACAACAATATTGGTTTAGTGTGGTTGAAGAAGATGGAAGCATGGTTAGAGCAGTATAGCTGCTGCATGTTATGAAGATAGCAGACAAAAAGGCTGAGTTGCATGATATTACTCCACACACTGCCAGAGGTGATGGCACTGGAGACTACAGGAATGTCAGAGCTTTACTATGCTGACTTACCTGACACAAGCTAGCTTGGGCAGTGCTGGACATCATCTGTCATATGTGCCATGTGGGCCTCACACCAGCTGAAATGCAGGGGTGGTCCATCCCTCTGGTCATCAAAACCATTACTACATACCACTTCCTCATCACTGGAGCTTTTCAAAACCCTCTGAGTAATAATAATGTATGTACAGTAAGTCACTCTGCTAGCATTCCACAAGGTGACATGACTGCTGACAGTACTTAGTACAATAGGCAATATGCATGTAGTAAGTGCTCCACTGGGCAAAGAAAGAGTAGCAGATCCAGGTAATTAGACGCCATTAGCCTCACCAGCCTCATATGCAAAGCCATGGAAGTATTATAGCAGAACTCATTTTTGTAGACATGTACAACTTAACTGATCTAGATCCCATGGTTTTCTGAAAGGCAGGTTCTGTTTCTAAACCTAGAAAGTTTCTTTGAAAAGGTTACAGGGTCTGTGGACAGTGGTCATTCTATGCACACAACTTATCTTAAACTGACCAATGCCTTTGATACTATCTCCCAAGCTGATATTATTGAAAAATTAGACAAGCTTAATGTAAACCCATACGGTGTCCACTGGATTGTAAATAGGCTATTTGACTGATCCCAAGTTCAGAATGTTGGTGATTCCCTATTTGAATATAAATTTGTAACTAGTGGGGTGCAGTTCTGGACCATCTCCTGTTTGGCATTTATCTTGAAGACATTCAAGTCAATTTACCAGGAGTGTGGTTGCCCAAGTTTGCTGATGACTGCAAACTGGGCACTATTATCTGCTTATCCACTGACAGCTCCAGTAAGGGCTGGAATATGCACATACATGGTGGATCAAAAAAGATCTCAACTTAAAAAAATGCAGCATAGTAGCATTTGGCAGAAAGGTTGTCTGAAACCTAACATGTTATAAATGGTACTCCTGTTCAGACTGGAAAGACCCCAAAGGTTTCTAACCAAGACAATTAAACATCTTAAATCCTTCAACTACACCAATAAATTTGCGCAATTCTCCTTAAAGTCAGGAGCCTACAGGTTGCTGTGAGGTGACCTGTATCTTACTTTTCAAGCTATAAAAGACTTTGTCCCATTTGATCTTCTGTTTCTTCATAAAACCAGTGGCTCTACAAACACCTGCACTAAGGACATAAGTCCACACCAGCAAATAAACAAGGCTCACTTGAGAAACAGGTTCCTAATTCAATGTATTAGAATCTATAGAATTAGTTACCACTACAGGCCAAAGAAAGTGCTACTTTAGCTATGTTTAAGACTAGTCTTGATGAGTGAATGGGTAGATATATACCGATTTGCACTAGGGTTATCAGGTACAGTCCTGCTCTGTTTGGGAGGTGAGCACTATGAAGTGCTTGAAAAGGGTCTGCTTAAAGATGGATATGACAATGCAACTAATTATCCCCAGGATCCTTGCCTATTATGTTCCTAAAAGGAGGTGTGACTCTTCATCAAATTCTGTCTGGTGTGCAGCGTGGATGACATCATCATCACTAATGTGCGTATAAGCCCCCTGTGAATATCCATGATGAGCTCATATGGGAATGAGCAGCATATGAAGGACATTTACCCTCAGACATTTACCACTGGGGTATATTGTCAACAAGTTTGCGTCATATGTGCACAGTACTACTATTAAGGAAAGAAGCACAGAGGGACGGGATAATAGTGATCACACAAACAGAAACTAATGCTGCCTTTATATTTCACCTCACCAGAGATGCACTGCAACCATGAATGATCATCCTTTTCCAGTATTCCTCTATTCTGGAAAAGGGTCTAAACAGACACAGAGTCATGGCAGAGCATGTGTCTGGCATCCTGAAGGAGCAGTTCAGGTGCATGGATGACTCAGGGATGTGGTACAGTACTCACCAGGGAAAGCACCATGAATGGTTCTATCCTAAAGGTCACATTCATAGAGGAATATCCATATAGACTGCTGTAGCAGGCAGCATCAGTACATCTACCAATGTATCACTTCTGTCAGTGCCCTACACGTGTGCTATGCTCAGTTCTCTGTTTATTAGTTGACACATATGACTGCTTATTGATAACAATGTGGCTTTTCTCTGATGCAGTATGTTAAGTGCAAATAAGACATGTTATGTACTGCTGCAGGGAACTATCTAAGCTTATGGCTGTTATTACAACTACTATATACAACTATATTCTATTGGATCACATTAATGAGACAATGAGGCTAAGTCTCACAGAAATAACATTTCTTATACCCCTTCTGGAATAAGAACTGTTCACTTAACAAGGAGAAGCAAGACTGCAGAATTCTTTACTTAATTCATTTGGTGTCCAGATAAGTGAAGTGGGCATCATAGCCCCTTTGTAGCCATGATACAGTGCTCATGGTCAAGGGTGGAGAAGAGTGTCAGGTGTGATTTGTGATAGACTGGTACCAGTAAGAGTGACGTGGCAGAGTTAAAGATGTTAAGATTTGCATTGGGTGTGAGGAGGATGGACAAGATTAGAAATTATTATATTAGCGGGTCAGCTCAGGTTGGACGGTTTGGAGACAAAGCCAGAGACGTGAGATTGCGTTTGGTTTGGCATGTGCTGAGGAGGGATGCTGGGTATATTGGGAGAAGGATGCTAAGGATGGAGCTGCCAGGTAAGAGGAAAAGAGGAAGGTGTAAGATTAGGTTTATGGATGTGTTGAGAGAGGACGTGCAGGTGGTTGATGTGACAGAGCAAGATGAAAAGGACAGGAAGAAATGGAAACAGATGATCTGCTGTGGCGACCCCTAGTGGGACCAGCCGAAAGAAAAGAAGAGGAAGAAGAAGTCAAGGGATAAATTCTATATGTTTAGCCACTTTAGAGGATCCCATCAGCCAGCGTGTTGTGGGGAAGAAACCAGATTATCTACAGAACACACACACACACACACACACACACACACACACACACACACACACACACACACACACACACACACACACACGCACGCACACGCACGCACGCACACACACACACACCCACGCACACACACTCTAGCAGAAAATGACTACAGAAAAAAAATCAAACTTCCAACACTGGACCTGTGAGACAGAGACTTTAACAAATGAGCCACTGTAATGCCAACTTTCAAACTGGCCATTGTTCAAAACAGGCAGTGATTCTTTAATAAAATGCCATTAAAAGTAACATCAACATTCCATCACCAGTACCTAATAATGATCTATCTTTAAGTGTAAGTTAAAATTGCTTTTGACATGTATACTGTACTATAAACATCTGTGTTATCCAAAAGCATTTTTTTACAGTTACAAGTTAACTAGTTCATAGAGTGTGGCTGTATTAGTGAAACTAAGCAAGAGCCATCTGAACTGATTACTGTAGTGCAATATACAATACCATCATTATCCTCAGATGACAATGGCTACAGCATACAAATAAAACCCGACACAAAGCTATCAAAGCATCTGTTAACAATCAGAAGTAAGAAATACTGCCAGTCTCCTTGATACAAATAAATTAAACATAACATGACAAAACAAGAAGCTCTAGTACATGACGTACAGTAGTACTTGAAAAGCAAGGCCAATGGAAATATCTTTGATGCACAAAGCATAGCCATAAAAATCCACACCCTTGTCTAGTCCCCAAAACAGCCAAGACAGCAGCAATCAAAACACAATGCTGAGGAATAAATTCATAAAACCACCAAACTGTACTTAAAACTGGCACTAAAAATATAATGAAAAGTGTGTGTGTGTGTGTGTGTGTGTGTGTGTGTGTGTGTGTGTGTGTGTGTGTGTGTGTGTGTGTGTGTGTGTGTGTGTGTGTGTGTGTGTGCGTGCGTGTATTGTGTGAAACAGCTATTTTGTTGACAGTGTGTAGTACTATGTACTGGTTCCCTATTATATCAGTGAACACTTAAAATAGCGAACGCTGTATTATCGCCCATTTTAAATTGAAACCGCAAAATCCCAAAAACAAGGAACAGCGATTGTTTTTCCAGGGAAAAAAATCACTGGGCCGTTTTTGAGACTTTGCCATTTCCTCCACTGTGGTACGATCTTGGAGTTGATATATTTAAGTAGGGGGTATGTGTTTGGTTTTGTTTGTTTTTTTTTTTAAGGAGCAGCGATTTTTTTCCCTGGGAAAACAATCACTGTTCCGTGTGTTCGGCATTTTGCCATTTCGATTTTTAAGGGTCAGTTATACAGCATTCGCTATTTTAAGCATTCACTGTTATAATATAGATCCTGTGTACTGAGTGCTGTTTATGCTGAAAGCAAAAAGATTGTATATTGACTATTGAAATAAGTGAGCGGCATATGACAGGTTGCCAGTCTGGCAGGTGGCACACAGGGATAAGGCTGTAAGCTATAGTTTCTGAGGTACAGGTTTTGATTTCTTCAACTCTCATTTGCCTGCAATGTGATATTGACCAAGTCATTTAACCAGAATTGCTCCTGAGTCACCTCTGACAAGGGACTGTGCACACCAATAGATTTGCACAACTGTCCTTAAACTGCTTAACATATAGGTATAATTATTACATGTCAGTATATGTGACATACCTCCCAACTTCTTAGATCAAGAATTCTGGACAAAATCAAACATAATTGGGGGACAAAAGCCCAATATCAGGGTCAGATTTTAAATATTACTCTTATAAAGTTGTTAGAATAACAGGTTTTACAATAGTGTGCATTCTGAAGATTTTAAAGTCTGAAACTCAAATGTCTATCATTATTTTTACTGAGTTCATTTTTCACTGATTTGAAGAAAACCACAAATTGTATGTGGGACAGAGGAGAAATATGAGACAAAATTCTGGACATTCTGTGAAAGTCTGGACCATTGAGAGGTGTGGTTTGTGTGTCAGGGTTAGAGTAATAGTTAGGTTAGGGGATAGTTTGGTGATATGTGTGTGCCAGTGTGCAAGTAGTGTGGTTTTGTAACTTGTATAGTGGTACTATTAGGGGAAAGTTTTTTTCATAGGTAATGTGTAGGATTAGGGGCAGGGGATTGACATGGTTAGAGTTAACAAACTTGACTGCTGGTAGGGGTAGGGGGCAAACCAGATGTGAGGAGAACCCACCAAGAAATCAGTAGTCTCTCACTAACATCATGGGCAGGCTCTGCCTCTGGTGGCCCATTGGTTGAGGCTGGCTAGCTACAAGATTCTATAAGCCACACAAGGAGGTTTTACTCTCCCTATTCCACTAGGTGAGAGCCCTGACAAAGACTGTGCCTACTGAGGACCACATCCACTCTCTAGGTCTAATCCAGGAGAATAATGGTATCCAGGTGCACACAGCCGCACATAGCAAATAACACATGATATGCACTGATAGGCAACAGAATAGTGCAAATGATGCAAATGATGCAAAATGTCGGTAGCATGGTCAGGCTTCACACGTACACACACACTTCATGACCTCCCAGCCCAGCACTAAGCAAGTATGGGGCCCTGTATTACACAACAGAGCTGATAACATATTGAGTTATAGTCATGGTTCAATGGCAATCAAACCGAATCACCTACTGAGCATAATTGTACCATTATGAACCCCTTTTTAATGTGATAAAAACTGTGGTCACCATTTTGCAGGAGACACAGAGAGTCAGACTATAATAGATATCAAAGTATACTGCCGTAAAAAAATGATAGCAGGCAACACAACTAGTAATAGACCTCAGGACTGCAGTGACCACATAAGGGTGCTTGGAAACAACAGACATGGTCACAGACCAGTAAAGTATGTGGAGTAACACAACACAAGGTATGACAGGAGATTGACAGGCTGGGTGTGTTCAACATGATAAGACACAGGAGACAGGGTAAGACTGGATGTAGCCCTGCTGGAGGATGGGGACTGCACTTGGCAGGGCACAGGGGATAAGCACGATGGGTTGCAGCCCTGTTAGGGGGGGTGCTCAGCATAACAGGACTCAGGGAATATACAGCAAAACTTGCAGTCCACTGAGGGGAGGTTCAACCAAACAGGGCACAGGGAACATACTCAAACTTGATGACTGTCATGTTGGTATCACAACACTGTGCCCTATGTACATGGACAGCATGACATGCTATAGGCTGTCTGCAGATATGCAATGGACAGCAAACATAACTAACATGCCCACAGCTCCCAGACTATGACACAATGTCAGAATGGTTATAATATATCCACTGGGCTGTGGCCGCTGTAAAGGTACTGGGAGCAGTACAGAGTCAGTTTTCAGCTGGCATGGACAATCATACATATACACACTGATATGCATGTTTAACCCACAGGTGTACTCATCCAGTCGTAGGACTGAAGAAGAGAAACATCTGGGAGAGTTAACCACACAGGAGATGATGATGCTCCTACAGGCCCAACATAAACATGGTATGCATATCATTGATAAGAGTAAAATATACATGGCTTTCTGTGAGGAGGTGTGTCAGGAACTGGTGTAGGATATCAGTGCAGTGAGTGGCTGTTGAGAGCATCAGTGGCCCAGGTTGCATCAATTGGAGCAACCATGAAGCTGCAGATAAATGGGTTCCTATTATGTAATTGAAGTTTTACAACTTCAAACACCATATGGTTGAACCCATATGTTCAAAGTTGTAAAACTTTGAAACTTAAAAAAAAGAAAAAAAGAAAAAACTTACCTGATTGTTTTAAGCAGGGGTCAAGCCCCCCTGCACCCCCCCCCCCACAGCCCTCGCTCTTTAAATATACCAACTCTGAGATCGCACTAAAGTGTAGTAAAGGGAAATCTTCCCTTTCTGCACTGTACTGCATAATAGTACAATCTTGGAGTTTGTATACTTAAAGGGCGGGGGTGTGGGGGTGCAGGGGGGCTTGCACCCCTGCTTAAAACAATCAGGTAAGTTTTTAATTTTTTTTAACGCTTTTGAAGTTTTACAACTTCGAACATATGGGTTTGACCATATGGTGTTTGAAGTTGTAAAACTTCGACAATGTAATAGGAACCCAGGCAAACAGCCACCATTGCAGTGCTAAAGGATGGATGTGCATTGCATGATCACATGTCAAGCTTAAGCAAGTGCCACACACCATTCCAAAATGTGTTCAGTGTTCACACTGTCTATGGCTGCCCCTGTCCCTGGGCATGGAATATTTCCGTGGACATGCTGATGTTCTTCAGGCTCCACTGTTGTCACTCCTCACTGAGCAAGCTAATCAAGATCCAACAGATTATTGCCACCCTACTCCCCTAAGGCTTTACAATGAGCAACAACCACTTATGCCCATTCATGGGGTAATGGATCCTAACATACTATTGGAATGCCACAGGGGGGCCATGGTATGGTTCTTGTACATGTTTGTGATATGGTACACTGTCCCTTGGACAGGATGCCTCCTGTTCTGATGCTCCTGGACCACATGGTATACCAAGCCAACCTCCTATGTATGAAAGCTCCACTGCATTTCAGGAAGATGTGATCCTTGACTCCCTCCATACCTCCTAGCTGTGTGAGTGAGTAGCACATCCACCACTCATGACCCTTTCAGCTAAGCTAGCATTGCTGTTCCCTGAAACTGTTTCCCACTCTACCTGTGCAAACAATGAGGACTGTACGCTATCCACCCCTCAGGCCTGTGTGAGTACAGTAATGTGTGATGTATAGCATGGGCAGGCAGTGCACTGCATTGTACTGCAGAGACTGGATATATTCAGTTTTATTCTGTGTTTTCCTTGTTACTATCCATGGTTGTGGACCAGATGTCACCTCTTTGGCAGTGCCATAGCATATTTCAACCATCTCTGACTTGCATGTGGTCCCACCACAGCTGGTTCCTTTGATAACTGCCACCCATTTCCTCCTTCTACTCCTTCTCCTTGACTGCTGTCACAGGCATACTAAGCTGGTTATGGCATTCCTATGTCGTAACAGGTTTTGTAGCATCATGTTATGTAGCATGGTACATGGAATCATATAAGACAGCTGGGATACGTGGCCATTTACACCTTGCTAGTACCCACCCTCAGACCTTAGCTCACTTTTTCAAGGAGAGATAGGTCAATCGTGCCAGGGGTCAATTTGTTATTACTCATCCAAATCCAATTGTTTAAGTCCTTTTTAAAGAAAGATAGTATATCACATTGCTCAATCTGGAATGTAAGTTTGTTCCTGAGAAGGTGTAGTTATTGTGTGATGACTCTGCCTCTCCATGGTGATTTGTATATTTGCTAAATCAAGTTCAGATCTCTGGTCCTAGTGTTCACTGGACTGTACGATTTGTGGGAGATATAAGGTCTTAGACTGTTAGATCCCTAATGGCCTAAAAAGAAAGGTACAGATCACCCCTAAGGAGCCTGTAGGACACTGAACATAAAGCAAAGCCTCCAGCCTCTCCTGGTAGCTCAGTAAAATCTGGAGTTGCTCAAGTCACCAAATGGAAGAATCAAGTTTTAGAAAACAAGAAACTTAACAATAAACAAACACAAGCTCATAAAGCATTCACAAGTTTCATCAGATGCATGAATAAGAAATCAAAGACAATTACTTTTAAATAAGTCAAAACATCACATGATTCAATTTCAAGATATTCATTGGCAGATAAAAATTAACATTAAATAATACCTTAAAGCCTATTTCCTTCATAAAACTGGTTTGATTGAATTTACACCATATCGTCCAGGAATGCTGAAACTTTTTGAGCTTGTGTTTTTGAATTAAAGTTTATTGTTTGGACAAGTTTTTTGTTTCTGAGACTTGATTCTTCCATTTGGTGACTTAAGACAGTATTGGTTTTACTTTGTAAGAGTTGTTACTATGCTCATCTTTGTCAAATGAGCATTCTCCTGTCTATGGCAGGTTGAGAGGTCTGCTCAGTTCTTTTAGACCCATGATCTTTTTGTAAGAATCTTTTGGGGTCTGTTCAACTATCTAATATGTCTAGTAAAATACATTCCAAAGGGGGAATTGTATTCTGTGATGGGCCTGATCAGTGTGGCATATAGAGGGATAAACATTTCTTTGAATGTACTGGAATACCCTTTATAATCAGACCACACATCTCTTGCTGCAGGAATACAAATCTCTTCCTGCAGGTCTTCAGAGTGCCCTGCACTGTGCCACCATATATATCCAAGTAGGGGAAGTGTGCCATCAACAGACTAAACACACTCCCAAGGTGGTTACTAATGTATACTAACCAGCTACAGAAGATTCTACTCCTAATTTATTAACACAAAGGATACACCTGTACACCAAAAATATGGTGTTCAGCAAAGCTGATCACTATAACACATCACACTAATTTTATACATTTCTGAGTTGCACTGCCTTACCAAGTCAGTGCTAGGCATCAGCTTTGTAAAAGGTGCCCTCATACTTTCCTTCCACCATTTCAAACTATCTGTAGGAAGAGAAGGAGGGACATTGACCTAGGATCCTAACATTCAGTAATTCCCACCCTTAATAAAAGTGAGAGAGAGGGGCGGAGCCAAGATGGTCAACTGATAGCAGCAGTTTTACAGAGCTCCATGAAACTAATATAAAAAACAGGAAATAACTTATTTTATTTTAGCAAAAATACTTAGAATTGATAGCTGAAAGTATAAACTATATTATTAGTAACTTTGGTGAACTTAGGAAAGTTTTTTCCTGTCAAATTATAAAGTAGAATATATAATTTGTGGAGATGAGCACTTCGAAGACTTCTCATTCTGACAAGGCTTTAAAAAAAAGAAATGCAGCTTGTGACTTCTGCTCTACAAGAATTCTCACTAGAAATGGATGATTTTAAGGAGAATTTACAAAACTTCAAGGAAAATTATCAGAAACAAACAGATTCTCCCAAGGAACTTATACAGCAGCATCAATCCAGAATAACCCACTTAGAAGCATCCCTGAATGATCTTGATGGAAGACTGAAGGAAGAAGAAAGCCAGAAAGATTTTCTCATCAAACAAAACATTTGGCTTCTCAATAAAGTGGATGACCTGAAAAACAGGGAGAGAATGTCAAATATAAGGATTTTTGGCATCCCTGAGAGAGCTGAAGGAGAAAATATCATTTCTTTCCTGAATACCTGGATTCCAGAGATTTTAGATTTAAAGGAGGGTCTGTCCTTTGTTATTGAAAGTGCTCATAGAGCTTTAGGAAAGTCAGTGTCAACATCCTCCTCTACTCCTCCCAGATCAATAGTCATAAAGTTTCTATCTTATTTGGACAAGGAGTTGGTCCTAAAATCTGCCTGGAGGAAAAGTCCATTAAAATTTAACCAAAACCCAATTAGATTTGATAATGACTATTCTACCAGGGTTTTGGAACAAAGGAAAAACGCTTGGCCATTAATAAACCTGTTAAAGCAGAATAACATCAAAACTCAGCTTGTCTTTCCTGCCAGAATAAAAATTCTATATCACAATGAAATGAGATCATTTAATGCCCTAGAGGAAGCCACTGCCTTTATTAAAAACAATAACATTATTTCCTTACCTGAAGATATGGAATGGGCATCTGCATCTCTGAAGAGAGTTACTGATGAATCTTCTTGGACTGATGTTAAAAAGAAAAAAACAAAAAACTAAGTCAAACATTGGTGTTCCCACTAAATCTCTCAAAGCGTCTACTGCAACTGGACTTTAATTTGTTTTATACTTGCTAAATCTTCAAGTAAGGATTGTCATGACAATATTTTTCTTATTGCTTTTCTTTCTCTTTTTGCTTTTTCATTTCTATACTTTTTTTGCTTATATAGAAATTAAATAACTGTTTATGCTTTTAGTATATTAGTGTAATATTACTTTTAGTTTATTGAGTGATATAATTGAACAGTAAGCTATCTTTGCTTTTATGACCTTAAGATGACATGCTTTATTTCAAATAATATATAGCCCTTTGCCCTGCTAAATGTTCTTCTGAGTTATTACACAGGCATAGTCACTGCTTAGATTATTTATCAAAACTGTTTTGGATACATGGGATAACAGGGCATATCTATGATTTAGTGCATATTAACTAGTTTCTTTAATATTTATAACTTCTGATTATTTCAGTATATATATTGGTACCTGTATGAACAAAAAGCTGTTTGCCCAGTTTTGACATAAATTGGGACTCTCTGACAGTTATATGCGTGTATATTTTATGGCACAAGGTTTTTAAATAGTTACAAGTTATGTTTCCTGTAGAGTTTAATGTTAAATTACTGTTTTCTCTCTCATTGGCATTGAATGTTATTTTACTGTTTAGAAGTATCTGACAGTTAAACTTTGCATTTGTTACTGTAAATAAGCAGACTTTGAGACACAGTTAAAGTGAGGTCAGGAAACTGTACTGTGCAGTGTGCTGGGCGGGAAAATGTCAGTTTGAAATCTAAGAAAAAGAAATTATGTCTTACCATAACGTTCCATCTGTGTTTTAGATCTTTATTCATTCATTACTGTTAGAACTTTGGTTCCATCCTTGGAACCGACACGGCCGTTTCCAAGCTCACACCAGCCAAAAACACTCAGCTAAGACCTACCCATAATGCTCCTCTCATAGTTACTCCAGATCGAGTTTGCTCACCCTGTATAATAGAGATAGTAAGAGAAAAACAGTAGGAGGGTCTGTCTGAGCAAATACCCTAACCATGAGTTCCTAAAATCCACCAGGAGTCCAGGCAGGGGGAAGGAAGGTGGGAAGTAATGAATGAATAACGATCTACAACACAGATGGAATGTTATGGGAAGACATAACTTCTTTATCTGATGTTGTAAATCTTTATTCATTCCTTACTGTTAGGACTGAGTCCCCAGCTACTTGAGTCCTGGGTGGCCCTAAGGAAGGATATTCCTGAGCACCATAGAACCAAAAGATGCTCATCCCCTGGAGGCCAAATCCAATTTGTAATGAGAGATAAAGGTATGAGGTCTTGCCCAAGTGGCTGCTGCGCAGATATCATCCATAGAGGCTCTGGAATGAAAAGCTACAGAAGTAGCCATAGATCTAGTAGAATAAGCCTTTATTCTGGAAGGTAAGGATAGCTTATTCTGTTGGTAGATAAAGGTAATAACGTTTCTAAGCCAGGAGGATAAAGTCACTTTGGAGATGGGTTTACCCAATCTGGGTCCTGCAAAGGCCACAAACAATTGATCTGTTTTCCTGAAAGATTTAGTCCTGTCCAAATAACAACGAAGCTGCCGATGCACATCAAGGGTGTTAGAATGTTGAGGGAAGAAAACCAGCAGGTCAATAGATTGGTTAATGGAAAATCCAGAAATGACCTTGGGTAAGAAAGAAGTGTCAGTACAAAGGGAAACCCTATCCCTGTAGAAGTTCAAGTAAGGTCTCTTGACACTAAAGGCCTGCAGCTCAGATACTCTTCTCACTGAGGTAAGTGCTACTAGAAGTAGAGTCTTCCATGATAAGAACTTTATATCACAGGAAGCAAAAGGCTCGAAAGGAGGGCCTGTAAGAGATTGAAGTACCAAGGTCAAGTCCCAGGGTTCTATGGGGGGCTTGACAGGAGGTTTAATGTGTAATACTCCTTTCAAAAAGGTCTTGCACAGGCGGTGTGACATAACCAAAAAATTATCAAATCCATTATGAAAATTGGCGATAGCTGCTAAATGTACAGTGATTGTCAATGCTGAGGCTCCTGCATGTAGAAGAATCATCAGGTATTGTAGGATCTTTTGTAAAAGGCATAGAGGAAGGATCTAAACTCTGATCTTTGGCCCAAATAGAGAACCTAGTCCATTTACCAGAATAAACTTTCCTGGTGGAAGGTCTGTGTGAAGCCAGAAGAATTTCATGAACAGGAGATGAGATATCAGGCAGACTGGCAATCACTGGAAGTGGAGGAGCCAAGCTGTGAGCTTGAGGCTGTGGAGATTGGGATGAATCATCCCTGAGGATGAGTTAACAGACCTTGGGAATGATCCAGGATCCACGGCCTGTGAATCAAATGAAGCCATAAGAACGGGAACCAGACTTGATGGGTCCAATAAGGGGCAATGAGGATCACTTTGCTTCTCAACCTTTGAGCTTTCTGAAGGAATTTCAGAATGAGGGAAAATGGGGAAAAGGCATAAAGTAGACCCATGGGCCAATTGTGCATTAGAGCCTCCCTCCAGGGTTCCCCCTGAGGGGGGATCAGGGCAAAGTAGTTTCTGCATTTGTCGTTTAAGGGGGAAAGAAACAGATTGCAGCAAGGCTTGCCCCAGGGTGGAAAATCCAATCTGCTATTACAGGATTGAGGGACCACTTGTGAGGCATAAGGATGTTCCTGCTCAGATTGTCTGCAATAAGGTTGGAACTCCCGGGAATGTGCGTTGCTATGAGAAAGTGGTTGGAAGCTATTGCCCAGTGCCAAATCCTCATGGCTTACTGACACAGGGGATAAGACCTGGTTCTACCTTGCTTGTTGATATACCAGATGACTGACATGTTGTCTGACTGAATTGCAATGGTCCCAGAAGGTAGGGATGTATGGAATGCTTGCAATGCTAAGAGAATTGCCATCCGTTCCAGGACATTTATGTGCAAATTGGCCTCCATGAGGGACCAGGTGCCTTGGACCATCTTTCCCTGGAAATGCCCCCCACCCTAACAGGGAAGCATCCGTGATCACTGTGGCTGTGGGCTAGGGAAGACAGAACGGTCAACACCAAAGATTCAATTGTGACTTCATCCACCATAGCATTTGTTCCTTGCAAAGGTTTATAAGACATATCATGTGGTCTAGTGGGTGAGTTAAGATCAACCATTGTTCAGAAAGAATCCACTGTAGTATTCTCATGTGCAGCCTCGCCAATGGTACTAGAGTAATGGCAGCCGCCATGGAGCCTAAGAGTTGCAGTGCAAGGTGTGCTGGTACATAGGTCTGTGGAAGGAGGGCTGGATTTGGTGTCTTATTTTCGAAAGCCTGTGAGGAGGGAGGGAAGCTTGACAGGATGTTGTGTCAAAGACTGATCCAATGAATTCCAGTGTTTTTGTTGGGGACATTTGACATTTGTCCTTGTTGATTGTAATCCCCAAGTGGAGAGCGAGAGCTTGAGTGTAAGAGAGGCTGTGGATTAGAAGATTCCTGGTCGGGGTGGTAAGGAGCCAGTCATCTAGATACGGAAACACCTGGAATCCTTCTAGTCGAAGATGAGCCACTACAAGTGCCATACATTTGGTGAACACTTGGGGGGGGCTGTTGAGAGACCGAATGGCAGTGCCCTGAACTAGTAGTGATTGTCTCCCAGCCGGAAGCGGAGAAACCTCCGGGAGCGATGATCCAGCTTTATGTGGTAATACGCGTCCTGGAGGTCCATATAGCACATCCAGTTGTCCCTCCCTAGGAAGGGGAGAATGGACTATACCATGACCATCCAGAATTTTTGAGGTTTGATAACTTTGATCAAAAGGCTGAGATCCAGGATTGGTCTCCAGTCCCTTGTCTTTTTTGGCACTAAAAAGAACCTTGAGTAAAACCCGGATCCTCTCTGGTCTTGTGGGACTGGTTGGATGACTCTTTTTCTTAGCAGCTTTTCTATTTCTAAGACTGCAACTTCCATCTGATTGGGTGGCACATCAGGGATTCATTTGACGGGTCCAGGAGTTAAATCGAATGATATCTGGTAGCCTCTGGATATTATTCTCTCCACCTAAACATCGGTAGTAATAAGTTGCCAGGTTGGTAAATGCAGAGAAATACGACCCCCGACTGCTTCCAGAGGAAAGCAATTGGGCAACTGCTTAGGAGCACTGGTAGGGTCGGCCGGAGAAGGAATCTCTATTGCCCTGGTTACGCAGACCCCCTCTACCCCAAAAGGGGTGTCTTCCAAATGAGTTGCCCCCTCTGTCCCAGGGGCCATTGCTCACCACGAGTGTTATGAAAAGATCCTTGGGATTTTCTGAACCACATTTTTCCTCCCACCTTGTTCCCGGAGTAGGACCTCTAGGGGGGTGGAAAAGCATATACCCACAGCAGACAAGGTCTTTCCGTCTTTCTCACTTCGTGTTAGTGTGTCTCGTACTTTGGGACCAAAAAGTGCAGATATGTCAACAGGCACATTGACAAAAAGATTTAAAGGGGTCTTCGAAATCACAAAACCGCATCCAAGCATTATGTCTCATGACAATGCCTGATGTGGCAGCTCGAGCTGCCCCCTCGATGGTGTGAGATATCAAACTCATCGAGGAGTTCGAAATGGATTCAATGGTAGCTAGCTGCAAAGCGACAGTGTCACGCACCTCATCAGGCAGTACCCCCACCAAAGAGGAGGACATTTCAGAGATTAGGTCTCTTTGGAGGTGAGTGAAGGGTGCCAGATAGTTTAGTGACCGAATGGCAAAGGTCACTGAGGCATAGGTCCACTTCCCTAGTCTGTCCATGGCCCGAGACTCCCTGTTCGGAGGATGGACAGTGGAACTATCTTCTGCCAGTTCCCTCTTGGTGGCTGCTGCCATGACTATGGAATCAACTGTCAACTGCTTGGACCAGTCGGGTCTGCTCTTCAGATGTGGATAGAATTTTGTCTGGCCTCCGGGGGACAGGTTCTACATTGTCTGGGGCCTTCCAGGCATGCTGCATCATCAGCTTAACAAGCTCATCTGCAGGTGGGGTCACCCAGGAAGTAGATGGCCAGGCACGAAAGGTATGCAAAAACACCGATTCCTCATAAGGGTTAGAGGTCTTCCAGTCTACCCACTGCTTGAGGATTTTGAGAATGTCTCTGAACGAGACATTGTCTGGGGGAGACTGTGGTGACCCTTCTCCCACATCACAATCGGTGTCTTCAGTGATAAATTCCTCAGGGGAATCAAGGTGCTTCTTCTTGCACCGTTTCTTCCTGGGTGGCTCCCCAGTGGGATCTTCTGAGGAGGACACTGGAGAAAGGGTTCCCTTCAAAGGGGAGTCTTGCAGCTCCTGTTCCCAGGATCCTGAAGTAAGGGGTTGGGACAGCTGCATGCTGGGGGGGGGGGTTCTGATGCTGATGTCATTGATGCTGACTGCAAGCATGTGGAAGCAAGAACCCTCTCCATCACCTGGAAAGCAGGCCTGCCTGAGAAGGAATGGGAGCCTGGAACTGAAAAGGACAACCTCAGAACAGGGGTCACACCCTGCCCTGAGGAGCCCACCTCCAGCTGAAAAGCTCTGAGAGGACTGGAAGCTGTCAGAGCCATGGACATAGATGGCGCCAGTAAAAAATAGGCACTGGGCTAGGTACCAAGGTGCAGACAGTCCAAACACTGCTCCAAGAGAGCACCGGCTCCAGCGGAGCCGATGCAGCAAGGGTGGCTAATGTCAACAGGGAAAAATCTGCAGTCGGAGCCGAGACAGTATGCACTGGGGTGGACATTGGTACTGAGATCTCCGGGGCCTGGGTAGAGGCTGGAGGAGGATAAAGAGGAGAATATGCTGTGAAGGATTCCAAGCCAAGAGGGACAGAAAGTCTAGCTGGAGTGGGTAATCCCCTAGCTGCCAGAAGCTGGTCCACAACCCGCACTAGGTGTAGTTCAGAAAAGCTCCTGGTGGATCTAAAGGAGGCTGCTGGAGGAAAATCAGATTTTTCAAGAGAAGGTCTAAACTGATGCCCCAAAAAATGGTCATACATTGGAGAGTATCTGGTTCTTGGCAGATATTCAACTTTAGGAGCTGAGGTCATAATTTGTGGAGCCAAAGAAGCTATCGGCACCATGGCTGGAGATGGTGCGGAAGCAGGTATAGTTATGGGAGCCAATGTCAGAACCAAGGACGGCACTGAAGCCAGTGGTGCCAAGGCTGGAACTGAAATAGGGGTCAACATCATAGACAGCACTGAGGGAGAAGACACAGGGCCTGGTGCCATAGAGGTCTGCGCTGAGGATGCTGAAGAAGCATGGAGCTGACTCGGTTGCGTAACTGACAGAGATGAAAAAGGTGTTTTAATTAAACCTTTCAAAATAAGCTTATTCTTACGCTCTGCTAGTGTGCGATTGCTAAAACTAGCACAAATTTCACAATCAGCTTTAATATGGTCCACGCCCAAACAGTAGACACAACAAGTGTGTCTGTCTGAGTTGGGCATCTTACACCCACACTTGTCACACAGTTTAAACCCCAACTTAACTTTGTCTGACATAGTACAGGCAACAAAGGGGTATGCTAAAAGAACAACAATAAGAAGGAAAGAAAAGGGAGAGAATACCAGCGATGGTATTTAAAAAATACCACAAGTGGTAAAGAAGGGACAGTACCAACGATGGTAAAAATTTCATTACCAGAGGTAAAGGGTATTAACTAGAAGAACAGTAAAGAATGAATAAAGATTTACAACATCAGATGTGAAGCTTTCTTACTTAGATCATGACATCATGCATTCTATGCATGCAGATCAGATTACATTACATCTAATGTGTATATGCAAGCCTAATTGTGAATGCCAAGTCTCTGATTGTGATTGGTTAATATAGCATAGTAGGCTTCTTTTACAAGAATTATGAGCTACACTGTCTGCAAACATATTCATGGTTCCCTTTTATAATAGTGACTATATTTTGTGATCAAATATATACAGAAATGTTATTTTTTCTTGTAAACAGTTAATTATAGCCACTATTTTTAGTAAATATACTGGAGTTTTTTTATAAATAGATCTTTATAAATAACTTTCCTATGCAGTTAGCAAGTGTTTAGTATAGGCTTATACATTTACAGGAAATGCTTATGACTAATGGTAATAACTGTAAGGATACTCAAACACCATACTAAATCCTAGCAAATATATGTATGAATAATTTTGCTTGATCTATAATTACTTTGCATTTAATATGTTGATTTCCTTATTGTATACTAGATATTATTTATATTTCAGATGTCATGTTTTCAGTTATTATAAAGTCATGTCTTTTAGTATATTAGCACTTTATGACAGGGGAAAGAGTTCAGTAATATCTATGACTTGTGATAACACAACAAGCTAGTTATGAGTTTCAGTATTACCATATTACTATGGTAGATATTTACAGCTATCTCTACCTTAATTTTGTCTTTGTGTCATTCACTTTTAAGACCTGTTATCCATAGTAAGTTTTATATAAATAATGTTTTTTACTTATTTTTGTCATTCAAACTGATGCCAGTTAATTATTATAGATTTTAGTCAGTTATTTAAACATCTGCTATTCCAAAAGTTTAGGAGTTGGGGATTCCAAAATGGTGGTCGTCTGAAAACACCCTCTCCTTATAGCTCCCTTTCCAGCTATTAGGTTATATACTAAACTCATTGAATTTTCGATTATAAACCATATTTATTTAAATCTAAACTCTGAAAAAAGAAACCGAAAACTGAAATTTACATCTTCTCAGGGGATTACTACTATAATTCAGCACAAGTAATCTACAGTAAGGGAACAGCGATTCTACACATGGATCTTAGAGGCCTGCAGCTTTCAGCACCACAGCAACTGACAGTACCCCACAGAAAACCTAGTCAAGGATGCCAAAGGAAATTGAAAATATGGACACTCAAACCACTAAAGCAAAATTTTCTGCTATCTCAAACTCACCGGAAAAGGAAGCAAAAAGACCTAGATCTGCTAAATGCACTCAAGAACAAATAAAAATCCCAATGAAACAGAAAGGTGAAGGAACACTACAGATTGACGAGCTGAAAAGCGCCCTTCTCCCACTGCACTCAGCGATCCAAGAACTGTCGGAAAAAATGACTTCCTTTGGTTCTACAATAAATAAAATAGCAGATCGATTGGACCTAGTTGAAGATAAATCTAAATCAAACGAAACAGAAATTGAACATTTAAAAGCAGAAATTCAACACAGAGACAAAACATTGTCTGACATCCAAACTAAGTTGATTGACCTGGAGGCTAGAAGTAGACGAAATAACTTGATAATCAGAGGTTTATCCGAAAAATATGAATCATATCAACTAACCGAAACCATCACTCAAATTTTTAATAATCTTCTACAAGTGAATAACTCTCCAACTAAATATACCATCGAAAGAGCGCACAGAGCTCTACGGAAGCAACAGGCATCTGCACCCCCGAGGCCTATCTACATAAAAATGCTTAACTTTCAAGATGCGCAAAACATTCTTATAGCTTACAAAAAATCAATTAATTTCACTTGGAACAACCAGAAAATCAATATTTCACAAGATCTACCCAGTGAAATTAGAGAAAAACGGCGCAAACTCTCCCCGTACTGCACTGATCTTATTACCCGAAAAATAAAATTCCAAATGAAGTTCCTACACTCACTATCTTTTACCTTTAAAGAAGCGAAACTTAATATGTCAACACCTAAAGAAGCGGACATAATTTTTGTGAAATGCTTTGGCTCAACGCCCTCCACTCACTAATCTCTCTAGAGACTTGTGCCTGAAAGTATATGATGCCATGTTACTCTCCATGCTTCTTCTGGTGCCAGTTTTCTTTTTTATTCAACTGGAAAATAACAAATTATTAAGTTCCTGAACTGGTCTGAAAGCTATGCTGATGGGACCATTTATACTGCTCTTAGTTGCCCTGGGGATCCGTAAACCATAAACACAGAGGTAGATTCTGAAGGTTGCTCACCTAAAACCGGAAATACAACAAATAAACTTCCACCACTTCTACGGAGGAGCTCCAATACCCACAACATCGGAGATGCTCGATGACTCAACTTCGCAGCACTTAAGAACAACGGAACTCATCAAAATGACTTGTTTAATAGGTGCGAGAGGTATTTATTATCTAGATAAGCTCTAACTTGCTATTATGACTTGATCAGACCGGGACTCGTGCTCTGCTTACGAACATGAACCAAGAATGCTACCCGTACATTTTAAAGAGAGCTAAAGGTTCATGATGAATGTACTGTACTCACACTTATACATCAACTGGCACTTAATAAATATTAATTTGCATCTTTGTGCCTTGGTAATGGATACGCGATGTATATCTGCTTTGATTGCTGCTCTGGACGTAATAACTACATGAGCTCATTCTTCTCTTTTTAAGAATTTGATCTTCCTGATGCTTCCATCTTAGTTGTACTTACTTATTATCTTACTTAAGATAGTAGTAGGATATTCTATTTTTAATACCTGCTCTACAAAACTAGGTCTAAACTAGGGATAGTGTAATTGCTCAAATAAAAATAGCACAGCACCATGTCTAAGAAAACAGGAAGTCATATTACAAATAATAAAAAAGTGAATAAATTTATTGGTTTACCTAATGCAGCTGTTATATGGGTGGTAGGGATCCATTTGGAACCTTATCTGATAATCGAAAGATAAGCAGGTTCATACTTTATATGTCAAGACACCCTTACCTCTAAACTTATTTCTGGGGTAAGTACGATTAGCTGTAAAGAAATTATGACATATGCCTACTTGTCACATATGTGCCTGGATTTAGTCTAAATATACTGCATCTCAAAGAAAATGCCTCACTCAGGACCCTCCTGACCAGGATGTATAAAATCTAATACTGTTATAATCACAGTAGGGGCCAATGACGATTATTGGACTTTGCCATTAAGCATATACTACAACTTGGTGATTATGCGAGTGACTTTACTCCTCCCCTAACTAGAATGAGTCCCACTGAAACTAATATGTTGAAAAAAGAAAGGCAACGATTCTCATTGGGGAAATCTGGAATGGATTATTTCCATCACATATTATAATGCAATACCTAGTGTATATTGGTTCTGGAACCAACTCTAATCCAACAAACCAGAAGCTTAGGTGAAACGAGATTGCTATTACTGGTAAATCCTTTCTGTCATGGTTGACAATGGTGTCAGTTAGGAGACTATACCTCACACCACTGCTTGAATACTGATCCAATGGTATAAAAATAAATATGTGACCCTGCAGTGCATCCCCTTAAACAATAACATAAATTTACCTCTAGGTTAAAATAAATATTATTTAGCCTGGAATACTGGTGTTCTTTCTGTATCATTAACCATTATGATTGCTCGACAACTGCCTTTAGGATTACATATTAATCTCACTTCTATGGTCACCGGAAATACCCTGGCTTGTAAATATATCATATGTATGTGATGTGTATATTAATTAAGGACATGATACACTGAAACACACCAGGTATTCACCTATATCACCTTAACTCCTAACCAACATACTCTTTTTCTACATGAAATATGAGCAGGTGCCTCTTTAGTAAATGAGGTTTTACTATTATATGTGCTTACCCTCTCCTACAGTTACGATTCTCCTTTATGAGTGTATAACAAAATTAAAAGAAAAGAGAGCGCAGGTTCTAAACTGAAAATGAAGTATACGTGCTCAACCCAAATCACTTTTACTTCACTGCTGAATTTCTAAAAGTATAAGTATGTCCCTAATTCTAACATTAGTCCACTCTGATCAAAATCATTCTTAGTGTTATTGTATATACAGTTCAAAGGAAGACATCTGAATCTTACGCTATTATGAATATATAGGTTATGATATAGAGTTATTCCATGTGTACAGTGTTATTCAAGTATATATCTGTGGAACTACTTCTAAACTCTAGGGAGGTTTCATAATAAAATCCCCTAGAAGAGTACACATAGAGCGTTTTAGAGTTAACTGAACCTCTTGTTCTATGGTAAATATTCTGCAATGAACCATTCCCTTTAAGTTAATCTTCAGGAGTGGGAAGCTATGTGGATAAGATAAGAAGGGTTTTTGATGACTTGTGGGGGAATCATTTTGATGGTGTATATTAATTGTAAATATTGTTGGTACTTTTTTACATTTCATTACATCACTTTTTTAGTAAAACTGTATTTTGATATTGTACATAGTTTTCTCCCTCTCTCAATTGTAGGAAATATGTGGTTAGGCACAGGGTTAGGATTGAGAGAGGTTTGTGCCATTACTTTATGTACTTCTATTTACTACAAATTCACTAATAATCTTCACCTTTTACCTATACTACACCCCAAATACCTTCATATTGACAGTCTGTTTCTGTTAAATTATGGTTAATCGTTGGAATATTATGTCCTGGACTGTTAGGGGGCTTCAAATAAAAAATAAAAGGAATCTGGTCTTACATTTGCTTTATAAATCCTAGGCTGATCTGTGCTTTATATAGGAAACTCATATGAGAAATGATGAATGGGGGAAGGAGAATAATAGAAAATGGGTAAAAGAAATTATTACTTCGGGTAACTCTAATAACTCTAGAGGAGTGGCTATCATCATTAACAAGTCTTTTAAACCTATGATTATTGACCGAGGGATGGACCAAGAGGGTAGATGGTGCTACTTCACATGTTTAACCCATGAATTAAACAAACCTGTCCTATTTCTTAATGTATATGGCCCATGTCCGGGTCAACAAGATTTTATTATGAAGGTTTACAACCTTCTACTTAAATTCCCAAACCATATGTTTATTATGGGGGGTGATTGGATTATGGTCAATGACCCCAATATAGACAGATCAGGTAAACCGACAACCCTGAACCTTCAGGATTCCCTAGTCTTAAGAGAATTGATCCTGGATTTTGATTTGATTGATCCTATCTCATTTGAATGTGACTCTGGGAATAATAATAACTTTACTTACTACTCAAAATGTCATCATTCTTGGTCACGCATAGACTTCTTTTTAATGTCAAATACTCTTAACTAATGAGCGAACCAAATTCCGAACTGATCCTAGATTCTTATCTGACCATTCAAAAATAATACTGGAGATAGATCTTACTACTAACCCATCCCCAACATACAAAAATTATAATTGGGCACTAAACAGTAATTTACTTAAAGAACAATCAATAAATGAGGAAATCACCTCTACTCTTAAAGAACTTTTCTCCCCCTCTCGAGATATGGACATTCCTTTTGATATCAGGTGGGCTGCATGTAAAGCTGTAATGAGGGGAATATTCATTAAGAAAGCTACATATCTTAAAAAACTCAACAAAGTTCGGGAAGATGAACTAAGATCAGAAATCAAGACCTTGGATGATAAGCTCCTAGAAAGGTTCTCCCCAGAGGTAGAAAAACAATTATTTACCAAACAAAAAGACCTGCTGGAACTCCAACAATCCAACCTTTCTCTTCTAGAACTCAGATATATCGCTAAATATTCTGAATCTTTACAGACACCATCCAAGGCTCTTGCTAGACTGATAAGCTATTCGCCCAGAACCCCTAGAATTACACTGATAAAACATTGTAATACTCTTTATAAATTGAACGCACAAATCATTCAACTATTCCATCAAATTTACAGCGATATGTACACATCCAACAACACATTACCCTCTCAGAATGAGATGAGGAAATTTTTATCCAACCTCTCTTTCCCAAAATTATCCAATTCCCAGGAAATTGTCCTCACAGCCCCAATTAAGACTTCAGAGATCCACAAAGCTATTGATAATCTTAAACTAGGGAAAGCTCCTGGCCCTGACGGGTTTACCTCCGAGTTTTATAAATCCTTCAAAACTAAATTGGCTCCCATTCTTCTCCAACTTTATGAGCATATTACACTAAGTGGAATCTCTGACAAATATATTAATCACTCCAAAACTATCTTAATTCCTAAAAACACCCTAGATACCTCTAATTTAAATAACTATAGACCAATCTCTATTATGAATGTAGATATAAAAATTATTACAGCTATCCTGGCCAATAGACTTAAAAAGATGATGCACACACTAATTTCTTCAGAACAGTCAGGATTCACTCCCAACAGACATACCTGGGATAATTCCCTAACTTTAGAGTCTATGATAAACATTACTAAAAGGGAAAGAAATCCTATTTATGCATGGGTGATAGACGCTAGAAAAGCCTTTGATAGGGTTAATTGGGACTTTCTGTTCTTGGTATTATCTTCTTTTAATATCCCCTCTGAGTTCATCAGTACTATTAAAATATTATATCACAGTTTGTACATGAGATTATACATTAATGGACAATACTCACAACCGATAAAAATTGCAAATGGCACCAGACAGGGATGTCCTCTTTCGCCTCTATTATTTAACCTATATCTTGAACCTTTTTTTTTGCTTTTAACCCAGCAAACACACCATTCATTTTGCTTTTAACCCAGCAAACACACCATTCAATCCCTAAACTCTTTAACACCAAGGTTAGCCTAACTGCCTTTGCGGATGACTTGAACCTTTATTTTGAACACCCATTGACTGACATGGGAAAACTAAAAAGATCCTTGAATACCTTTGCCGATATAACGGGGTATCAAATAAATAAAAATAAATCCTTTATTTTCCCGATTAACCCCCTTTCACATAAAAATGATCTATTCCCAGATGTGTCCTTTCGTGTAGAGTACTCCCTTAAATATTTAGGAGTTCACTATGACCACACCTCTATGTCTATTCTACAATCTAATATATCCAAAATATGGCTCTCCATTTCCCAGGATATCTCAAGATGGCAAAAACTGAATCTCCCTATGCTTGCTAAAACCTCTATCATCAAAATGAATGTTTTTCCCAAACTTCTCTACCTACTAAACTCCTCGCCCTCTTCCTCCCCAATCTCGCTCTTTGACAAAATTCATAAAGCTTTCACAAAATTTATATGGCATCCTAAATCGGTTAGAATTTCATATCAAAGGCTCACTTTACCGAAAAAGTTGGGGGGACTAGCGATGCCCAACCTACTTCTATATTATAAAATCATTCAAGCAAACAGAATTTACACAATTGCAAATTATCAACCAAACTCTACTAATTGGTCTCCACTATGGGTTAAATTATGGTATAACTATACCCTAGTCAATAATCTCAACCCTAAAGCATTACCATTTGTAAATAAATACAATCTTAAAAAATTAAAACTACACCCCACCCTTAAGGGATTAATAAAAACTTTCCAAGATTTATTCCAAAACATCAAACTAGAAAATGCCCTCCTCCTGTTTCAGCCTTTCCATCTTAATCCTAACATAACTTTGAACAATAAAATGATCAAACTGAATAATCTCCCATTAATTAAAGACTTTACCTTATGGGATATACATAAATATAACCTCTTATCCTTAACAGATCTACGAATGGCTTTGGGTTTATCCAAAAAATATGTCACTATTTTGAGACAACTTAGAGAACTTACCCTATCCATAATTCACAACTTCCCGAGTACAGAAGAGGAACAGAAGCAGGTAGACTCTCTACTCCAAAACTTAACCTACAAGAAAAACATGATCTCAATAGCCTACAGATCTTTCTCCAACTTTTCCAATCAAGGAAAAATCGTATTTGCTGAATACTGGGACCGTCAGGGGATCAACCTCATGATGAATCAGAAACATCAGGCCATTAAACACACTCTTATGTTCTCGCCATATAAAAAGCTTCTCTACACACAATTCATGATCGTAAACAACTTATACCTTACCCCAGTTCACTTAAACAAATTTGATCCTAATCATTCCACTATATGCTCCTGCTACTCGCACCCACTTGCAGACATTATACATATACTGTGGTTTTGCAAATATGCACACAACATCTGGTGTTCACTTAAAGTCTGCTTAGAGAAAATGGGATACCATAAATCTACACTTTCCTGGGAAATGGTGCTACTGCATATTACAAATATCCACATGCCCAAAATCAAACTACATGCCCTAATCATTATCTGTCTTCTGATTAAATTTTATATCACTAAACACTGGCTGGATCGTACTAAACTTAGGTGGAAAGATTTTAAGGTGCTAGCTATCCAGTACATTAGATCCCATAAGCTGTTAATAATTAATCCTCGCAAGCAGGTATACTATCAGAAACTATGGGACTTTATCTTTCCACTCTTATCAAATGATTAGCAATCTCTCTATACCGAATACCTTCTTCATTCCCCTAAATCCCTTCAATAGGAATATATGAAGACTTCAAGGTGAATTGTAGTATATCTAGTTTATTGACATGTTTCTACTTATACTTGAGAAGTATTGGCACGTTTGTATATTAGTTGTATTTGGAACCATCTGTATTTTCCCTGCGGGATCATTGCATCATATTTGTCTCAAAGGTTGTATATTTTTCTTGTTTTGATATGAATTAATAAAACTGTGTTTTTAAAAAAAAGGAGTTAATTAAGGACAAATATGTCTTATGGAATATTTCTAAAAATCTGTGTTAACATCTTTTGGGAATGACACACACTCACTATGTGCTAACACCTAATTCTTGTGACATTTTTATTTAGTGGGAGTTTGTCATGATAAAATTTATTCAGAGGGCAAGTAAATACAAATGCTAAAAGATTCTTTGATTTGTTCTGCCATTTTGAAGTTTTTATTAGAACTAATACAGATGACATGCTTAGATATTTTGGTTAATCATTTAGATTGTTAATAAAGCTAATGTTTTCTTAGACTATTAAACACTAAATTCAGATTATATATATCCTAATATGTCTCTTGCTTCCTTAGTGAATAATTACTGTACAAATGTTTAATGTTTCTAATAATAGTGTATGTAACTCATCTCTAAAACCTAACTGGAATTAATATCTGATTAGTTGTTTATCACTACTATGTTTCTCTTAATTTATAATATAGTCTCTTATTTTTTACTTTGTTTTCATGGGCTTGAACCAACAAAGGTTGATGGTTGGGATAGGTAGTCTAGCAGATTTAGTTTTGTTTGCTAGACTAGGAATGTCTCTCATTCCATGTATATGGTGTATTAAAGTTTATATCAGAGTGAAATATGCTATTTGTTTTGTTATTTAACTGTTTTTCTAGTTTTGAAATGCCTGACACAATTGTTTTACTTTTATCTTTCATGGGGAAAGCTATTTGGATTGAGATAAATAGAAATACAACAATTGATATTTTATTATCTACTCAGGAAGAGTATTATGTGTACAGGATTCTATTAATACAAGTTCCTTTATTATTTGTTATCTTTAAAGAATTCTGATACTGATTTAACCTTGATATCCTTAAATACTAATGGCTTAAACAACCCATATAAGAGAGTCAGCCAAGGTATCTTAAACTAAACAAGGCTCAAGTAGTTTTTCTCCAAGAGACACACTAAAATAAATGACACATTTATGTGGGACCCTAAGGAATGCACAATACTTGCTCAATCTTCTTATAAAAATAAGACCAGAGGAGTAACAATTCTATGGAAAAAGACTTTCTTAAATCCCCAAATCATTTACAAACATGTAGCTAATGATGAACTCATGGCCTTAGTTATACTTAAGTTTAATAATAGAATTTGGACCCTGGTTAATTTATACTGGCTCCCGGGTATGGGGGTTGGACTAGCTAAGAAACACTTAGACTTTTTTACAACTACTTCTAAAGGAAATATTATACTAGGAGGTGATTTCAGGTGTATCACAGATATCACAGAAACTACCAATAGGAAATCTCCTAGATTATTGTCCTCAGCCAAACAGTTAAAAAAATGGACAAAAATTTTTAAATTAAAAGATACCTTTAATGCTTTGGGACTAAATTATTCACTATTCTCACACCAGGACTATAGACATGGTACCCAAACTAGAATAGATACAATTTATATCACACAAGATCTTTATTCTAAAATCTTGATTTTTTTCAATGCAACCTTGTCCCTTTTAAGATCATAATTCCCTGTTGTTAACAATGCACTTGGAATTCAATCAATTAGTTATTACTTCAAGGATTCCTTCATATATCACAAAAATTAAAGAATTTAAATCTTGGATAACTTCTGAACTTTAGCTTTTCTTAGAGATTAATTATAAACATGAAGCAAACACAGTTATAGTTTGGGATTCTCTTAAGGCCTATCTATATGGTAAAACCATTATCTGGTACAAAAATAAAATTAAAGAATGGGGCTCAGAGTTACAGCAACTCCAAAATCAAATATTATCTCATAACTCTAATAAAACTTAATTGCTAGAGATAATAAGAGGAAAATAGAAAAAGCAAATAAGAAATACAATGAAATATTATGGAAAAACTGAAATTAAATGCTCATGCTACCTCTCCTAAGCATCTTCATAACCTAAAATCTATGAAAGTTAAACTAAAATCAAAAATTAATAACACTGATCGTATCTTTCACGAAAGGAAAAGGAAAAAAGGTTCGGACATAGGGGGCATTCTGGAGGCTTTTAATTATCATTATGCAGAGCATCATAAAGCTAAAATAAGTACAAATGAATGTGAGAAGTTAGATAATATAGTTCCCAACATAACAAGAATTCTTGAGGACTTAAGTTAGATCTACAAAAATCTATTTCTCAACAGGAAATTATAGATGGGATTAAAGAAGTATGTCTAATAAAGCACCTGGAATAGATGGCTTAATTAATGAAATTTATAGATTGTTCCCTTCTTCTATAATCTCTGTCCTACATAAAACCTTTCTTGAAGTTCAAACATTAGCAAATATTCCTCCTTCTTGGAGATATTCTCTAATTTCCCCTATATTAAAAGAGAATAAGGACCCTAATCATTGCAACTCATATAGACCAATTTCTTTGTTGAATAATGATTATAAACTATTTATGTCAATTATGGTGAATAGATTGAAAATACCCATATCTAAAATAATTAATAAAGACCAAACTGGTTTCATACATAACAGGCATACACAGGATAATATTAAAAGAGTATTAACTCTGATAGATTACCTCAATAGAGGAAACCATGAAGCACTGATAATAGGTCTAGATATTCAAAAGGCCTTTGACTCCTTAAATTGGGGTTATTTATTTAAAGTCTTACAGTTATTTGATCCCCCCCTTTTTGATAACAATGATAAAGAAAATCTATGAAAATAATCTAGCATATGTCAAATTAGGTCCCTTTACTTCCAAAGCAATCCAAATCACTAGAGTACTAGACAAGGATGTCCCATGTCCCCTATCCTATTTGCACTGGCCATAGAAATACTTGCCATTTTAATACGTAATAACCCAAAGATAGGAGGTATAAATATATATGACCAATATATTTCTAAAATAATGATATTTGCTGCTGATGTTTTACTTACCTTATCCAACTCTAAGGAAGTGTTAGGTGAAGTGGATATAGTAACAACAAATTTCCAAAAAATCTCAGGACTCTCCTTCAACAAATCTAAATCAAAATATTTATTATTAAATAAAAAAAGAACATACAGGTTTCAGCTAATCATATTATTGGAAACCACGTTTCAACTCTAGACTATTTAGGAATAGTCCTAGGCAAGAATATAGAGGAAACCTTACAGCTTAACTATGCTAAAGCCATAGACTTAATCAAGACATTAATAAGCAAATGGAATAATTTGTTTATAAAATTTGATGATAGGTTACAACTGATAAAAATGGTTTTGTTACCTAAAATATTATATATAGCACAAGCCCTTCTACTTCCACCAGGAAAGAAAATCCTTAAAGAAATCACTTCAACTCTGATTAAATTCCTATGGTACCCCAAAAGAAATAGAGTGGCATATTCTCATCATATCAGAAAATGGGAACAAGGGGGGGTTAAAATTCCCAGAGATTGAAACTTATATAAAGGCATCTGTAATTAAAATAGTGATGAATTGGATAAATCCTAGATAATCTTCCAATTGGAAACAGTTACACTCCATTATACTAATGAATGAACATTGTTTATCAAAGAATGCTTTGGTAACTGACAAAGATAACAAGATATGGCACTATTTAAGTTTAAATTTACAGTATAGTACAACAGAATTAACTAAACTAACACTAATAAACAATATTTTTTATGTGTTTAGAAAATTCATTAACACAAATTTAGATATAAAACTGTGGCATAGATTTTTAATACCATTTACTATTTCCCTGATAAAACACATAGATTTTTGGTTTATGGGAAAATAACCTATTTTGTTGGTTGCAATGTATTGAAAACCAACAAGCTTTGAACACACAAAGTATATTTTCAACCTATGGCCTATCAACTGACTGGTTGGTTCTTCAGAGTGTCACAGCATACACTAAGGATCTGCGCAGAATAATACATAACGCTTCCTTCAAAACCGTACCAACAATTATAAACTGGATTTTTGGAATTCTATATAATAATATCAATGTTAAGAATGAATTATCATATCTATATAACACTTTAATTGTCTATAAGACAGCTCATAAAGATTCTTACTAGCAATACCTAACTAAAGGGTTTCAAGTATCATTATCAATGGAAGATAAAACAAACATTTTATTTTCAGTTAGACTAACTTCTTACTCACAATTCTGGAAGATTTTTCATTGGAAATTTCTACACAGATCCTTTTTGACACCTGAGAAACTCTCAAAAATGAACCCTTCAAACGGCAAGTTATGTTGGAGATGTCATCTGTCCACTAATGCTGACTGGTCTCATATTTTTTATGACTGTACTAATGTTAAACCATATTGGAATGAGATTAACAAATTTCTTCAAGCTATCTATACTGATATATTTGTTTTGACAAAATCCTTAATTTTATTGAATGTTCTTAATAGCAATAATATGAAGAAAGATGACCCTGTATTTGTTGTGGACAATGTTAGCAATAGCCAGAAAATGTATAACTAGAAGATGGAACTCTAATGTAGCACCCACAATGGAGGAATTCCTATCATCACTGAAGAAAAGCATACTAATGGAGAAAAGAACTAAAGAGTTAAGAACTAAGCCATTGGTTAATAGTCCATGGAGGAAAATTTTGAATTTGATTGATACCCTACAGATGGAACCAAACTCTTCCTAACTATCATAGTTTATATATTAACTTATTATTTAACTACAAATGTTTTTATCTGAATCCTTTTTGTCAGGCTGAATGTAAATACTGTAAATAGTTATTGAATGTTATGAATGTATGAAATTATTGTGTTATTTCATCAAAATGAAAATCATTTGAGTAAAAAAAAATAAAAGTGAGAGAAAGAGATACAGACATATTCAGACAGACTAAAAGAAAGACCAACAGATAAAGCTAGACAATCAGGCATATGAACCAACAAAGTCAAACAGCAGATCTGTTCATGGTTGCAGCCATTACATAAATAGGTGGAAATCTTTAGAGAAACACAGAAAATGTCCTTAGTTCTATAAGTTCAATACAGTTGTACTGTTTAAAGACAATTATAAAAATGAGAGCAATAACTAGTTTTCTATGCCTGTTACAGATTCATAGACAAGTACCACACATCTGCAGAGCACTAAATCGCATGAAGTATATGGCACAATGTGGCCCATAGCTAATCAGATACGTATAAAGGGCAGCATAGCACTAGCATACTGAGCACACCTCTCAACTGCACCGAATTCCTCGGTATTTACCAGTTTTGAGAAAAATAATGGGGTGCCACAAATTCCCGAGTGGCCCCTTTAATTCCCATTTTTTTTTTAATGTATACAACTTTAAATGTATGGATGACTTCACCATGCCAGTGTACAGGGGCATGCATGACGACTGCCGGTCAGACACTTGGAGACATGAGACTTGGAGATTTAAAAAAATTTAAAAAAAACTTCAGTTGTTTACACCCGCTAACTTGCAGGCAGTAGCTAAGCTTATGGGGAACTAAACTACTTTCACATTAACTGGTGGATGCTACACTACAGTGATTCATCTACGGCGCATTTGTTAATGGAATGAATTTGGTGCTGGTGGCGTTAAGCATTTGTAAAGGTATAACATATCATTGTGGGGGAGGGGCTACATGATCCTTGCCTGTCATATCACATTACTTAGCCCTTGATAAGTACTAATTTACAGCCAGCGGAGGTACAGGTGTATTACTTATGTATGGGATGCTGGAAACTATTCAATTGGCTGTTTTTAAAGGACCATGGAGATGAATGTTTTCCTTTGTAGCAATATATCTAGTAGCAAGTATTATACATTTTCTTTCGCAATGACAAGGGCATCAAGGTTTTTAGACAATTTTATGAGTTTTTCTAATATTACGTATTTGTATTTTTTCTGTCCATAAAGAGAGTAGGGATAAAACAGTAAACTGTTATAATGCTACTCACCAGATAACAAACTAGGCGTCAAGGCACAAGACTTAGTTGAGTGCAAAAATCCATTGTTTTCCCCCCTCCTAAAAATTCCAGAATCTAGACAGTGACTCTTGTCTCTGGATTGTTTTAAACTAGTTTCATAACAAGAAATGGCAGATCTTGCCTTTAAAGGGCATAAACCCCACTATTCTTACTGAAAAATATGTCCTGCTACCAGACAGGTATGAATATTTAGAAGGAAACAATACACCATCCGTACTGCTTCAGGTCAGCTAGGTGAAGGAAGGAAGTTGGAACACTAAAACTATCACTATATAAACTACAGAGAGCTTCATCTAGGCCACACTCCAAGGTCACACCTAACTTGCATCAGAACCATTCCATCTGGCTGTTTATTTATCTAGACTCACATTCAAACATTTAATTTGTACCCTTCCTAAAATGCTACCAGTGATTCTTTATACAACCTGTTCTGCAACCTGCAGTCAAACAAAACAGTGACTTGCTTAAAAGACAGCTCTTTATCCAAACCATTGTGAAACTCACAGTTAAACAAGTGGGTCAATTACACTGTTAAGCCAATATGTAGCATAAGCCATAATTCCCAAGTGAAAAAGAGTAGCACTGATGAAGCGGTGCACTGCAGAGAGTTTTAGATTCCCTGAATTTCACTGTGACTGGCACTCCTCCCTTCAATGTGGGATGAGTCCCAGAGCGGAGCATCCAAGCAAGGAAGATACTGCCTACTCTCTCCTTGTTGTTCAATTCCCAGACGCAGCTCCCTTGTCAGTCCCCAAACCTAAGGGAGATAATTATCTCCTAAGTACTGTAAAAGCCCATCACTTTGATAGCACCACCTAACAGTGGCACTAAGCGTACATGCAAAGTTGTGGCCTGACCTATTAGCAGTCCCAAAACAGCCTGTACCAGCTGTAGCTAGTATTCACTTTGGTTCCATTTAGTAACTGAATACCAGCTCTTGGCATCCTTTAACCAAAGAGGGGCCTCCTTAGCAGATTACTGTACATATGGCAAAACTATAAACATGAATCCTTTTAAAGCTATTTCTAAGTTTGTGCTTGCATGTGTGTGTGTGTGTGTGTGTGTGTGTGTGTGTGTGTGTGTGTGTGTGTGTGTGCGCGCACGTGCGTGTGTGTTTGGGGGGGGTGATAAACCTGCACGCTACCTTGTGAGGCACGGTATTTCAAATAAATAGGGTGTGCAAATGAGGGCTACATACCTGGAGAGGCAAGTTGCTAGCATTCCTGAGTCATATGTTTTCTGTTGGTGTTGTTCAGTCTCACATGTTTCTGTAAATGTCTATGAGGTATGCAGACGCAGGAAGTCAATGAGTTTATTACGTGCATTAAGAAAATGAATGTTTTTAAGTGAGCACGTATTTTTCTTAAATATATAATTGTAGTTTTTAAATAAAATATCCCAACCATTTATTTTATAAAAATATAAGACTAAAACAGAGTAGAAATGAATTATCAGTTGTAAACTAAAAACATTTCCTTAAAAACAAAGTAGTATGGTAATATTATTTACATATGCTGACATTGAGGAATGGGGTCCTTCATGGTTTCAAACTCTGCCTTCATATACCTCAGGGAAACATGTGACTTCAGTTGGAGAATTCTAGTACTCAGCAGTGTACATGCTGCACACTCCTTAAAGCACTGAGCCAAGGCAACCAGCATGCAAAACAACTGACTCAAAGTACAGACAGCAAATCAAAGTAAACTAGAGAAAGGCCCAACGAAATACCACTACTAAACAGACTGCCAAGGTGTAGCACTAAATTTAATTTCCGCTTTCAGAAGAAACTTCCATCAGAAATACATTTCTACAACAAATGAACCTGCTTTAAAACACTTACAATTAACCAATTAATTCATTAATTAAATAAAGGTGCAGTATTATGAAGTCTCCCCCCAAATCAAAGGGTGTATGTGCATGCCATGCAAGTATGTGTGTGTTGGGGAGATGTCACTAACAAATTCTGAAAAATCTGCAACATTTCCAGCAAGCAAAGCAATGCTATTTACAGGCTATAGGTATACTTGCACAAGAGCGAGTGTTTTGTACCAAGGAAAAACTGACTAATCCATGTATTTGCCATAAATGTTAGCAGCAGAGCTCAGAGGGTGACCATGATGGTGCAGCAGTTAGCATTGTCGCCTCACACTAAGAGGTTCTCTAGTTCGATCCTCAGCTGGGGTGCCTTATGTGCATATTCTGCATGTCCTCCCTGTGGTTGCATGGTTTTCCTCCGGGTGCTCTGGTTTCCTCCCACATCCCATAGACACACTGTAGGTGGATCGGACACTCTAAATTGGCCCTAGGCTTGAGTGCATGTGTGTGTGTGCCTTCCGCAGAAGGTTGGGCGCAGAGCTGGCATGTCAACACCGTAAAACTCTACTGCCAATCATGAGCAGACAGGTGATCCGCTGTGGTGACCCCTAACCGGGAAAAGCCAAAAGAGGAATAAGTTAGCAGCAGAACTCAGAATATGCTATATGTGCTACATGTTTGTCTGCAGTACATGCTGTTATCACACAATGTGGGTAGTTGTTAGAATAACAGTTTTTGCATTATTATGTATTTTATGAGGTATATGAAGTCTGAAATTTAAATGGTTGCCATTATTTATTGTAATTTAGTGATTTCACTCTTCATGTTGGTATCGCACAACTCCACTGGAGTGGGTGGGGTTATGTGATTATAAATGCAAATTTTATGTAAACCAGCATCATAGTTTTGGCCAGCTGTACCTTCTTTTTATGGGTCTTTGTTTAGAGTTTTGATGTTTCCAGGTTGAGAGGTATGATACTGAGGAATGGCCTGTACCCTATAATAAGAGGTGAAGGCTTTTCTTGGACTAGCTGAGTATTACAGAGACTATTTGCCTAGGTGCTGCTTTTATATTTTCACTACATTTAAGACTAGTCTTGATGATTGGATGCATAGGCACAAATTTGCACCAGGGTTACCATGTACAGCCCTGCTCAGTTTTGGAGGTGAGCACTATTAAATGCTTGAAAGGATCAGCATAATGTTGCATCTGGCTAGGCATATTATTGTCCCAGTGATCACTTGCCTAGTATGCTTGTATGTGACTATTGCCTGTCCTTTGACAGATCTCACAAGAAAGGATAGGAAGCCTCTGTCAAGATGCCATGGTCTCTTGAAGTGGGTAAAATATTTAATGAACTAAAGTGGATCCTATGTTCTCTATCTGTGTTAATAACTCTTGATCTTATTGGAGTTAACCTTATACACTGACACATCAGAGATAGGTTTGGGGAGAGTGCTATCCAAAGATATTCAGGATGAGGAGGAGCAACTTGAGTGCCATATCTTTAGGAAGATGGGCAATGCAGAAAGGAGGTACGCAGCCATTGAAGGGAATGTCTAGCAGTTAAATTGTTTTTTTATGCTTCAAAACAGTATGTTAGGCAGGTACTTTAGTTTTGTAACAGGTTATGCCCTTTTTAATAACTAAATTTACCAACTGATTGAAATACAAAGTTGTGCTATATCCCTCCAACATTTTCAGTATACAGTGACCCACAGGCCTGGCCTAGACAACAGAAATGCTAGCGTATTATCCAGGGCATACCAGTGTTACAATTGCAAAACTGGTTTTGTTCTGGGAGGAGGGAAGTTGTAAAAATCTCTAAGGTACCTGTATGTGCACTGCAGTCAGTAGTGTAGCTAGGGAGGGTTGAGAAGGGCAACTGCCCTGGGAGCAAAGTGTTGGGGGTGCAATCAACCAGTCCTGATCTCTCTTTAATGCAATACCAGCTTTTATTTATTTATTGACATTTGATTACCAGGAAGGTCCAACTGGGTAGGAGCCCACTTTCAGCAAAGGCCCAGGCAGAAAACCTCCAAAGTATTACAAAACATTTTAAGAACAATAATTTTACAATCATTAAAAATAATACAAAAAAAAAAAAAAAAACAAATACAGCTTGAATAGTTATCCCAAATTAGACATAATATGAAAACATTAATTAAAAATAGATACAAGTTATATGACAATTATTTAATACTTAGAGGAATTGTATTCAGTTTATGGATAAATTAAAGGTAAGTTAGTATAATGCAAATAGGAATTGCAATATGAAGTGAGAGAAAAGTAGGCTTATGGTGTATTTAGAGAGAAATCCAGGGTAGAGACATTGATAGAAGTAAGGAGGTGAGGGGAAAAAGGGAGAGTAAGGAGATATAAGGTATGAATATGCATTTTTTTTCACATTTAGGGAAACAGTTTATCTTGGTGTTGAGCAAGAACACAGCCAGCTTTTGGCTAAGAAGTCTTTCAGAACAGTTTTGAAGAGTGGGAGGGAGAGGATTGCCCTGATGGATACAGGTAGAGGAGTGATGACCCACCACTGGACCAGTAATCAAGGAGTGTCAATCCTCACCACTGGCAACAGTGGGGGATATTCACTGGGAGGATAATAGGTACACACATAGTATTTCCAAACGCAGCTCTCCACATCAAGTGCAATTTCCCTTAAGAGCACACAGAGACCACAGTCATTCCTGGGGTGGTGTCTCCCTCTTTCTCAAGACACCCTACTGGCACAGCTATAGAGTTTAGTGCTTAGCCAGGGTTCCAAGCCAAGTCCTCCAACACTCTCTCTGTCCAACAAGTGCTTTGTGTCCCTGCCCAAGTAGCTGACATGCACACTCTTGGAGATTTGTTTTACACACACACACACACACACACACACACACACACACACACACACACACACACACACACACACACACACACACACACACACACACACACACACACCTGGGAAAGTAATGCCCCTTTCTACCCAGACTATAAGGTAGTTGCCACTGCCACCAGAACCCCTTATCAGCTACTTTAAGGCCCTTAACAAAGGGTGTCCAATGTTACTGTGTAATATTAATACTAATACAAATGGTAGTTTGACCAAGAGCAAGGGTGTTATAAGTGGCCCACACAGTGTCACCAAATAAATCTACAAGTACTCTCAAAACTTAAATATCTCTACACAGATCCACCACAATGAAAGGTTCAAATATATTTGATAATAAATAATAAAAGAACAAGACAATACAAAGTATATATTCACAGTGGCATCATAGTTCAAAACCACAGGAAATATTTAAAATAACATTGCAGTACAGGCTGACACAAATAAAGAAAAAAAATCTAAACTAAGATTCACTATATTCCTGAATGTATCTAAGATAATTATACTGTTCCCTAGAAACTTACTCCACTAGAGCAAGGCAGATGTGGTGAATGGTTCTTATTATTGTTGTCAGGTCCAAGACAGAATACAGAATGCTCTGTCTCACTAAGAGACTTCTCAAATTAATATCTAAAATATTACTGCTGGGATAACTTACAGAATGACATAATTTCTAGTCATCTAACTTCTAGTTCCCAGGCCAACCCCCCCCCCCCCCCATTACTAGATGCTGGCAGCATTTAGCATCTACCTGTAAAAATATACAGATAATGGCTTTTCCTCAGATCTTTGACAGATGCTGGAAGTCAGAAAACAATTGAATTCCTTTGTGCTTCAAAAGTCAAAATTAGTTCACTCCAAGGACAATATAGGAAGCTTCCTAGTGCAGAACTTGTCTCTCTAGCTGCATTGAAAACTTGAGAGATAGACTCTTTATTGCCTCCTATAAAGTGATTTAATCTCAGATATTTTTCCAAAGTTTGCTGGACTGAAGTAAACCCTCCAGTTTCCTCTCTTAAGCATATACAATGCTGTTAACATGGTACAGTTTGTACCCCTGCCTCCTGCTTAGTAGTTCTACCATGTAGTTAACATCACTAACCTTCCTTATCACTTTGAAGAGTCCCTCCCAAGCTGCCTGCAGCTTGTTGTGTCTGACAGGAATGAGAACCATAACCTGCTGCCCCACAGCATACTCTCTAGCTCGAGCATTCCTGTCATATCAGACCTTTTTCTGCTGTTGGGCGTCTGCCAGGTTCTCCTCAGCCAAGCCCATGAATTCCCTGAGCCTTTTCCTGAGGTTTAGGACATATACCACAACAGACTCCATGTGGGATTCACACTCACCCTCCCACTAATCACAAATCAAATCTAGAGGCCCACTCACCATATGCCCATAGAGAAACTCAATGGGTGAAAAACCTGTGGATTCCTGGGGAACCTCTCTGTAAGTAAACAACAGACAGGGAAAATATTTGTCCCACTCCCTCTTAAACTTTTCTGTAAATACCTATAGCATGGTCTTTAGTGTAGAGTGTAACCTCTTCACCAGCCCTAGTCTGGGGGTGGTAGGGGGTGGTCTTTAGCTGCTTCACCCCAAAGCACTCCCAAAGACAATCCAGCAGGTCTGACATGAAATTGGCACCTCAGTCAGTCAGTATTTCCTTTGGGAAACCTAACCTGCTGAAATCTTAAACAAAGCATTTGCCACCTTTTCTGCCTCAATGGAAGACAGAGACACTGCCTCAGGGTATCTGGTAGCATAATCAACTACCACTAGGATGTACGTCTTCCCTGTGGAACATGGGATACTCAGAGGCCCCACAATATCCATAGCTACCCTTTGAAACAGCTCCTCAATCACAGGCAAAGGCATCAAAGGAGCTTTCACCTCGTCTCCTGCCTTGCCTACTTTTTGGCACTGCTCACAGGTCCTGCAGTACCCTGTTGCATCCCTGAAAATCCCAGGCCAATAAATGTTCTGCATATTATGTCTCTTTGTATGCTTTATGCCCATATGACATGCACAGGGAATATCATGGGCTATGGCTAGAAGTGCCAAATGGTAGGCTCTGGGCACAACCAACTGCTGTATTACCTTACCCACTAGTCCTCCTTCAGGCATCCACTCTATGTACAGTAACCCTTTGTCCCAGTATACAGATTATCCCTTTCCCTAAGGATCAGGTGCTTCTCTGGCTACATCCCTCAACCTTGTAATGCTGGGACTGAGACCTAAGCCTGTCTCAACTCTCTCTTCTCTTTGTAACCCTTCCCAGGAAGTCTGGTATCCTCTAAAAGTGATGCCTCACTGTCAGCCTGGGTATTACTACTCACCTCTGCCCTTGAAGTCACTCTGCCCAAGGGAACATCAGTACCCACCAGCAGCTGTGGCTCACCTTCGGTCTCATGGCTACAGGGTATCTCCCTCACTGAGGTAACCACCTCACCAGTCCTGCCTTCAAGTGTGTGGTCTGTCTGGGTCCCACCAGGCTACCAGACCCACATGCTTGTCTTCAAGCCTGACTGCATGTAACTGCATGCACACAAGGTATTGCATTATCAGAATCATTCCTATCAGGACAGCTGCAGGGATATCCTCAAATACACCTACTTGCTGGCTTCCTTTTCCACCATCCCAGTCAAGGAGAACTCTAGCCAAAGGTATTTGGAATGGGCTCCCTCCTAAAGCTCTGACTGGAGTAGACCACCCAAGCAAGTATTGCCCCTGTTTAACCATTGTAGGCTTCACAATGGTTAGGACAGAGACTGTGTCTCTCTCAGCAGTGGTCTGTTTCCCATCTACTAAGATATGCCAGACAACTTGCCACTGACATTCTGTCATTCCCACTTGCTGGCCTCCCCCACCTTTTGTTTCCCACCTTGCCTCCATGGACATCTATATGCTACATGGCCCCACTGGTTACAGTTAAAACATTTAATCCTTGATCCTAGCCGTGTACCTGAACTAGTGGCTTCCCATATTACTGGCAGACTCTGTTGGGTGATTTAGGCTGCCCACCATGGGTTCCCTTATACCCATGTGCAGCATTGGGTATTCCTTTCCTGTGCAGTGATGTCCTGCTTGCTAGGTATAGGTCTCCTTTTTTCCCCAACTCATCTGCAGTATTTGCATTCCCTATCTGCCAACCAGATTCTCATGTTCTCAGGCAAAGTGCTAAGAGTTGTTCCCTCACCAAAAGGTCTGCCAGCCATTAAAAAGTGGTGACCTGACACCCACTCACCCATCAATGAAAACAATTGCTTAACTCAGCAACAGAATCACACGCACTTTCATCAGCTTTGCTTCTATGCTCACAAAACTTTTTTCTATAAGCTTCAGGTGTTAACTTAAAACACTCTAATAAACAATTTTAACTGTATTATAATTTAAGCAATCAGTATCAGACAATTTAGAAACAGCGGTTACAGCTTTACCATGGAGTAAGGGGGTCAGGAACCATATCCAGAGCCCTTGGTCAACATTATACTGTTTACATACCCTTTCAAACATATGAATAAAGCTATCAAAATTATCACCGTCTGTAAATTGTGGAAGACATTTACTGCCCTTTATTGCTTCTGGGGTTCAGTTATTCCCTTCCCCATTATGTCCATGACCCTGACGAACAGTCAGCATCTCCTTTTCATGTTGCCTCTGCCTCTCATTTTCCTTAGCCTCCAAATGTCTCAGACTTTCATTTTCTTCAACTTCCAGACATCTCAGTCTCTCTGCTGATTCTAATGCTATCTGTTTCTCATTTTCTTCAGCCTCCAAACACCACAGTCTCTTTGCTGATTCTAGTTACAACTGTGTGGTCATCAGTTCAAGTCTCTTTAACTCCAGATGGATTTTTAAGTCCTCTGAGGCAAAGTTGAACTGTCCATTTTCTGAGAGTTGTACATCCCCAATGTCAGTCTTTTTGTCCTCCTGGTTGCTGGTCTGTGATGCAGCTATGTTTAAGGCTGCAATAATTTCTGCTTTAGTCAGGTTGGCATGCACCACTGCTTTGGCTTGGCACATCTCAGCCAACTGGCCCCTTATCAGCTTGCCATAATCCTCTCCTGACATCCTTGCCTGCTCTCCCTGACTAACTAAGCTAGCAAAAAAATAAAAAAAACTATTGTGATATAAAACTCTGAATGTCTACTGTGTGGCTGCTTGAGAGTACAAACAATTTCTTTAGTGATCACTGTTTACAGGCTACAGGAGTTCAATAGCCACACCATTGAATTCCAATATGTGATGTGGTGATCCCACCACTGTTCACCAAATGTGAAGTGGATATCCCACCACTCCCCACCAAATGTGATGACACACCACTGGACCAGTAATCAAGGAGCCTCAATCCTTACCACTGGCAACAGTGGGAGATGTTCACTTGGAGGATAACAGGCACACACACAGTATTTCCAGATGCAGCTCTCTGCATCAAGTGCAATTTCTCTTGCATGCACACAGAAACCACAGTCAGTCCGGGGCAGTTTTTTCCCTCTTTCTCCAGATCCCCAATAAGACTCCCCACTGGCACAGCTATAGAGTTGAGTCCGTAACCAGGGTTCCAAGCCAAGTCCTCCAAAACTCTCTCTGTCTAACCAGTGCTTCGTGTCCCTGCCCAAGTAGCTGACATGCACTCTTGGAGATTTGTTTTACACACACACACCTGGAAAAGGTTGGCACAGGTTTAGTAGCTATGCCCCTTTGTCCCCAGACTATAAAGTAGCTACCACTGCTACCAGAACTTCTTTAAGGCCCTTAACAAAGGGTGTCCTATTTTACTGCGTAATATTAATACTAATACAAATGGTAGTTTGACCAAGAGCAAGGCTGTTTTGAGTGACCTACACAGTGTCAACAAATAAGTGTGCAAGTACTTTCCAAACTTAAATAACTCCACACTGATCAGCCACAATGAAAGGTTTAAATATATTTAATAATAAATAATAAAAGAACAGGACAATACTATTCATATATTCACAGTGACAGAGTACAAAACCACAGGAAATATTTAAAATAACATTGCAGTACAGGCTGACACAAATAAAGAAAAACATCTAAACTAAGCTTCACTATATTCCTGACTTTATGTAAGATAATTATACTGTTCCCTAGAAACTTACTTCATTAGAGCAAGGCAGATGTGGTGAATGGTTCTTATTGTTGTTGTTAGGTCCAAGACAGAATACAGAATGCTCTGTCTCACTAAGAGACTTCTCAAATTAATATCTAAAGTATTACTGCTAGGATAGCTTGCAGAATGACATCATTTCTGGTCAACTGACATCTAGTTCGTAGGCAAAATCCCCTATTGCTAGAAGCTGGCAGTATTTAGCATCTACCTGTAAAAATATATATAGTCAGGAGCTTTTCCTCAGATCTTTGGCAGATGCTAGAAGTCAAAAAACAATTGAATTCCTTCATGCTTCAAAAGTATCAGTTAGTTCACTGCAAGGACAGTAGAGAAAGCTTCCTAGTGTGTCTTTAGCTGCATTGAAAACTTGAGAGATAGCCTCTTTATTGCATCCTATAAAGTAATTTATTTTCAGATATTTTTCTAAAGTTTGCTGGACTGAGGTTAACCCTCCAGTTTCCTCTGTTAAGCATATATATTTAAACAGTTACAGCAATGCAGGTACATTGCTGTTCTCTTCAAGTAGGGCACACTGCAGTTGCATTTCAAAGACAGCACTCTACAAATACCTTTTCAACACAAGTCTGTACAATCAGTTTGATATACATGACACACATTTCTAATACATTAGTAACACAAGCATCTTGTATAAATTATTTCAATATTCACCAATGACATATAATTATTTACAAAATTCCAGCTAGCTGTGCTGGCAGTATCTGAAGTGTAAACAGTCACAAACCAAATAACTCCCGAAGGCAAATACTGCAGGCAGAGATAACACCAAATGTAATCGAATGAACTTTAATTTAGTGCTTTCGTCAGGTATAAGACTTCTTCAGAATAAATCAATACAGTACATCACAGCTTAAATAGTACTCCTAGCCAATCATCTAAAAAAGGCATTACATCATATCCTCCTTCCTCATTTAAAATAATCATTCCTAATAAACCACATAAATACAAACACAATTATTTGATAAAAAAATGATAAAATTACATATGCTTGTAAAATATGTATGTATGTAAATATATATATATATATATATATATATATATATATATATATATATATATATGAACAAAAATATATAAACAGTTAAAAATATTATTGGGGAAGGATTTCTCCACTATTCATAACAAACATAGATTTCAGTCTCAGCATAGGACACAGAAATTCTATTATTTAACCCTGGAGCTTGATAAGCATTTAATTTAATTTGCCACTTCAATTCCATAAATTCCAGGAAGTCATCCACTGGTCCCCCACGTAGCCACAGGTCAACCTGCTCTGCTATAAAAAATCTAAAAGCATGATTAGGATGACTACTAATGTGTTTATAAAGTGCATTTTTTTTCATTTTTATCCTTGATGTCATAGAGGTGTTGATAAATTCTTAATCTAAGTGCATTCTTAGTTTTTCCCACATAATAACTTTCGCAGGAGTCACAAACTGCTATGTAAACCACCCCTTTACTATGACAATAATGTTTTTTCACAGTTGTTATATATCCATATTTTTTTATTTTAATTTTGGTGGTGTCCATAATATAGGGGCATTGAGAACATCTTCCACATTTAAAACTGCCACCCTGCCCCAAATTGTGGTGGCAGTATCTTCTTTTGTCATAAGTAGTTCCAGGCCTTAGCAACATGGTACAAGCAAAGATAATGCCTAGCAGATTTGATAGGTTTGTGAACAGACAAGACTTTTTTGTCATTGGATTATAATGACTGAATGGGAACATCGTTGTGTAGAATGTTATCTAGTGCTGGACAAGCAGATGGATTCCAGATAATTTTATAGGTGTTAAGAAGCTGTGTATATGTTGATGTTGTAGTTTTAACCAGTTTAGGCTTTTTAGTGATATACAGTGGTGGGTTTTAAAAGCCAGTATTACATTTGTGGTCAAACCTGAACACAGTAGCTCTCCATGTGTGGTCTAAACTGTAGCAACTGCTTGCAACATTGTAGCAAGCAGTTTGCTACAGGTTAAATGTAAATAACTAAAACCTGAGCCCTGTGGCACTCTATGCATGCAGGCTGTAAACTGTAGCAACTATTTGCTGCATTTGAAGCAAGCAGTTTGCTATAGTTTAAAAAGAAGAATTATTTTAACTAAAACATGAATGCTGTAGTACTCCATGCAGACAGGATATAAGCTGCAGTAACTGTTTGCTACAGTTTAAAAAGAATAAACTTTTTTAAGCTAAAACATGAGTGCTTTAGCACTCCGTACAGGCAGGGTATAATAGTAGCACAGAAGACAACATTTCCTCTGCTACACTCACAAAGGAAATCTGATTTGGAGATACTCTCTGAAGGATGAAAGAATACTTCAAGTGGGAAGCTAAGAAGGCAACACATGTTTAAAAGAGGTGCTTTGGTTCATCAGGTCTGGATGTCCCTAAATTTGTGGCTAAACCTGTGACTATTCCTGTTTTGAGGGCCCTTAAGGATGCTTTTATGGCAGCCTGCAAGGAACCTGGCTGACTTGTAGATGCTAGATCAAAGTAGTCATTAAAGTGTCTTTAGGGTCTTGGAGTCCCATATGTTCCTCTGTAAGAACCCTGAGGCTGATCCAGCCATTGTATCTATGAATCTAGAGAAGAGGTTCCAGTTTGTTCCTGCCCCTGTACAATCCCAAACAAAAAAAAAAAAAAAAAAAATCATAGTGTTAGACCATTTTGGAAAAAGGTATACACAACTGCCACTCTGGCTTTTAGGGCCATAAATTGTTAGACACATATGAGCAAATCTCAGATTGCTCTCTTAGACCAAGTGTTGTAGAAGACTGGAGAGGTTTCTGTTGAAGACCGGAGAAAAAAAAAGTTCTGGAGCTCACTCAGATTGATTGACTGGTTGTAAAATATTCCATTAAGTGTGGATAGGATAGAATAGATCCAGCATGGACAACTGCTGTTGGTTTGGTCATAAGAAGACATGAGTGGCTAAGCCTACAACCTATCCCACAGGATGATAAACTGTATCTTCATCATACACCACTATACAAGGGATTGCTCTTTGGGAACCACCACTATTGAAGTTTTTAGTAAATGAAAGAATGGAAAAAGGTGATGCAGAGTGATAAAATGCTTTGTCACTCCCTCCCTCCTTCTTAGATATGACAGGATCAATTCATGCAAGCCTAGTCATTATTATTTGAGACAAGGGTATGAGAATCCTGTGAATGAAGAAAGTACTTGTATAATAAAAAATGGGGGTGGGGCAGAATGATCTCCCACCAGTATGGAGCAGCCATAATGATGTAGATCTTCTCCCCATGTCCCCTTCTCCTTCACTCAGTCTAAAGATAGCAAGAAGTATCACCCAGTGCATGTGATATCAAGAATAAATTGCACAGGAGAAATTGGTATTTCAAAGTATTTCTCAGCACTGTAAACTGCAGTTCATAAAAAAACCCAGGCCAAAATATGTCATTCCTGTGCTAAAATACCAAGTGTGTTTAATTACTCCTATCCTTCAGGACCTTCTACTTTTGGTAAAATTAGAGCACGTCCCCAGAGAAAAGCAAAACATGGTGTATTACTCATGGCCATTCCTTGTGCCCACTAAGGAATGATCATTATGAACCATCCTGGATCTCTCAAAGCTCAGTACTTACCTCAAAGTGCACAAATTTCAAAATGCTAACACTGCAGGCCCTGTTATTATACCTGTTTCCACATGCCTACATAGTTGACAACCTCATTCAGGCACTGTCACAGGAAGAGGTGGACAGAGCCCTTCTGTTCATCACAAGCATCTTCTAAAATCTTGAATTTTACTTCAGCATTCACAAGTCAGCCCTTACCCCTTCTAAAAGAGTATTATTCCTGGGAACACTGCTGGACTCTATCTGCCAAGAAGGCCTTCCTCCCCTAGGAAAAGTTGGAAAATTTGACACAAAACTTCTACAAGGTAACATAGGAGAAGAAAGTTTCAGCCAGACAATATCTAAAGACACTGGGATACATGAATTCCACTACTCTGATGGTATCCCCTGACAAAGATGTGCATTTGAAAACACCAATGGTGCCTAAGATACTTTTGAAGTCAGCACATGCAGTCCATGGAAAAGATGATGTCTGGAATTACCTACAAATCTCATGAACTGGAGTAGTGGACCTCCTAAGTCAAATAGATGCTGGTGATACCTTTCATCCAGGAGAGCCATGACCATGCCTTAACAATAGATGCATCAGATCAGGCTGAGGGAGTGTGTACTCAGAACCTCATGTTCCAAGGCCAGTGGGATGCATCTCAAAGAAAGAAATGCATAAATGTAAAGAGATGATAACTTTGATGCAGGAGGTCAAGGCCTTCAAGCCAGGTTGTAAAAAAAAAAAAAAAAAAGGTATCCTGCAAGGGCAGTATACAATATTACAATGATGCAAGGATAAACTTGATTGTACCCCTTATGCGGGCCTGCCATGATTGCCTGTGACATAGCACTGCATTCTTAAGTGACATTAAAGGCGGTCTGTATGCCATTTAGCCTGAATTCAGTGGTAGACCAACTGAGACAGTCAAAGACAGACCCAAGTGAGTGGATATTACACACATTTGTTCCTTCAGCCATATCAGATGGGATGTCTCAGAGATAGACCTTGTTTGCAGCTCCAAGCAACAGACAACTCAAGAATTTCTGCACAAAAGCACCACACAATGTTCAAATGACAGGTGTCTTCCTTTATGCATTCCTTCCAATCCCCTACTTCCTGGCATGCTCCAGAAAATAAGGGAGGGGAGCCAAGGGTGCTCTTCATAGTTCTTTTTTACTCCAGGTAGCACTAGTTCTCCTTCCTCTTGGAAATGTGCAGGGAGAAACATTGCATACTGCCATTGCAGCTGGACTTACTAGCTCATTACAAGGCAGTCCTCATCCACAAAATCCTGGATACCATTCAGCTCCCAGCTTTGATGATTTAACTGTTCTGCCCCTCAGGTATCAATTTACTGAGGGTATGCTTAACACACATGAGGAGGGTATTTAGCCTATGTAATAGAAAAAGAAAATGGCCCAATCAACTTTTCAGCCTGCAGATACAGTTCCAATCAAATTTCTAACATGTAAAACAAGCCTCTTCTAGCCTTCATCTCTGCAAGAAGAGGATGACAACATCAGACCTTGATGTGTACAGAACTATTTTTAGTTTTGTACTAGGAAATGATCAGCCTTAGAACAAACCCCTCTTTTACACCAAAAGTGGTCATGGAGCTTATCCACATTCTGACTAGTGAGACACCTTTCCCCCCAAAGCTCAGAACAAGCAGGAAAGGATATTTCATTCCCCAAATGTACACACGCAACTGAGATATTATTTGTTGGAACCAAGGATGCTGGTGGCCACAACCAGTTGTTTGTGCCTTTTGCTGCATGAAATGAGAGTAGGGTATCACGTTATGCCACCAAAGGGAAGAAAGTAGCGTGGCTACCACTGTAATCTTCCTGGATGGGGGAGGGGGAACTACTCAGGCTAGCTAAGAAGCAACTATATGGTTAGCTATCCATACCTTATTCAAATATTACAAACTTTACATCTCTTCCAGGGCTAGGATTGGGTTTACTATGTTCATTCTCCAGGATAGGTTACAACTTAGCCCTGCCTTTTATGTCATTTTCCTATCTTCATGTGTTCTTGAGAAACACCTCACTAGTCAGGACTACTGGAATAGTGATTTAAATAAAGAACATAATACAATCGTGTAAGAACTTACTGAAATTGTAAATGTTCATGGGGGTCACTATTGCAGTACTCTTTTCCCACCCACCATCCCCTCAGTCTGTGTCTGTGCATCTAGATTTGGGTAGAGTAGTCAATGCTTATATAATTCTCGCCATCGTTCCTTTAGAGGACCTCAGGTTTGCTCTGTTCTAAGTAGATTTGGGGATCCCTCTTTCTCTTTATCCTCTCTTCAACTTAGATTTAGAAGGCCTTTTTTCTATCTCTGCCTCCCTAGGAGTTAAATTAGGACCTTATTCCTTAGTTTTCAAGATAAATGCCCTTTACTTTCCTGGTCAAGAAAGCTCTAAAAGGGTATGGGCAAATGTCTGTTTTATACAGAGAGGGCCCTGACATCCCTGATGGAAGAAGTCTACCATGCCTGGAGGGAGAAGGTACTCCACTCTGAAAGAAAGTTCAGACATTCAGCCTCCTGTGACTGAAGTTCTAGTTATCTGGAGTACTGCATCAATGATCGACTTAAATACCTACTATTATGGTAAGTTCTTACACAGCTGTACTTTCTTCAGGAAACCAGATCTTAAAAAGAAAGAAAAGTTGGACTACTTAGATTTTCTTTCTTTTTAAGATTTTTTTTTTGTGCCGTTCTGTTCGTTTCTTCAGGAAACCTGATTACCTGGAGAAAACCATGCAGGTATGCGAAGAACATGCAAGCTCTACAAAGACAGTGACCAGTGCTCAGGAATGAACCTGAACCCTGGAGCTAAAAGTCAGGCAATGTCGTATTGAGTGTCATGTCATGATAGAGCATAACATTCCTATCCTTTTTTGTTCACCCAGGGAGAAAACAAAAGGTTAGTAAAATACATTTCAGATAAATATGCTGTATGGCAGTGGATGCCTTTGCCAATGACAGGGAACATTCAGTTCTGAAAATGTTTTAAGCTCATACCAAATCAACAACGGGTAGCATACCAAGCCTGTGTAATTTCAAGTGAAGCAACTATTTCCCTTCATTGCCTAGAAAAATGCTACTTTTAGAAGATTTGATTAACATTTGTGGAATGCTTTTTGCATAAAGCATAATTATATTGTCATATTTGGGCTGCCAGAACTGTTTCACCTCACATCAGTGCTTGCCTACCACATTTCACTCTGATTGTTTCTCTTAGCAGATATGGGATGCCTTTAACTAACACAACAGTATATAAGCTACCACAGAATCATTACCTTAACACAGACAGCAGTTAATTGTACTATGTCACTGAGTTGCTTTCAGTTCACTGAACCTTCTCTGTGCTGTGTAGTTTATTTTTGACATGTTAGTCCTTTCCAGTGAAATTGTGAAAGTGAGGCAGTTATAACTCTAATATTCAAATAAACTACACTGAGGCAAATTTAATTAGCTCTGAGCAAGTTACCCTCCAAGTTCCTACGCAGTATATGAAACTGGTAAAATACATGGCTATAAATGGGCAGATGTCTAAAAGGCTAAATATAAAGGACATTTCTTGCAATCAACTAGATTGCCAAACTGTCGCATGTAATAACTTTCTCATATGATGCCCAGCAAATGCTGTGAATTTAGTGTAATATTTATTTATAATGCACAATTCCATGCCTTCCTTGTTACATATTATGTAATTTTAAATCCTGTTCCTAGTAAGTACCATAGGAGCTGCAAATCCGCAAAAGATTTTCACCAGCTCATATTCATGGCAGGTCATATGCCACTCAGGTGGGTTCAATGAAAATCACACTGATTTGAAAATTTGGACTCAAACAACGATACCAGTGGTGTTTATAGCAAGTCTGCAGATTCCCAGTGAAAGAATAACAACACAAAATAGTATTAAAATAACTCCAATAGCTGGAATTAGTGTGAACTGTGCCAATCTAAACCCAATAGAGTGAAAAGGCACTCGTAACTAGATGTTTTGGGTTCCTATTAGAACACCAAATGTTTGAAATATCGAATGTCATATGGTCAACACCATATGATCCACATTTCAAGAGTTCAAAGGTTAAATGTAATGGCACCATATGGTGCAGAATGGGAGAATTTCCCCTTTCTGCACTGAAGTGCGATCTCAGAGTTGGTATATTTAAGTAGGGGGGGTGTGGGGGGTACAGGGGGGCTTGCCCCCCTTCTCGCACCATTAAGGTAAATTTTTCTTTTTTTTTTTATTGTATATTCGATCTTTCAAACTTCGACCATATGTTGTCGAACATATGGGATTTGAAGTTTTGAAAGTTTGAATATATAATATAGACCCGATGTGTCAGGCAGGTAGATTTGTTATAACCCTTGAGAGCGATTGCTTTCATAGGATGACATTGGAGCTTTCTGGCTTAGAGCAGGGGTTTCATTAAGTTATTTACTTATTAATTTATTTGTTTCTTTCTTTGTTTGTCACTTGCACTATGATGCATACAATAACTGAATCTATAGATCTATGTGTTGTACTCGCACCAGTCTGGAATCTAATTAAAGTGAGCATATCATTTTCTTGTCTTATTTGCTTCAGAGATGTCATCTGTTTCCCATCTCTTTCTGCAAACCTCTGGATTCTTTCTGTTAGTTGATGGCTCTATCTGTGGTTTCTAGTCTCCTTCCTGCTGATCATAGCATGCCTATAATTGTACTGTCTGGGAAGTATGCAGGTAATGGATTGCTGGTCAGACTACGTCATTAAACCTGATAGGGTATCTGATCTAAGCGTTGCCCTTTAATCTTATTTTACATTAAATATTATGGAGAAATCTGTTTCGTATTCTGCAGTAGGATAGGGAATTAAGAAAAATATTTTTAAGTGCAATAATGTTTCAAATCATTTATTTTTTCACAAAGAACTCTGTTCTACACACATTAGCAGAACTAAAGATGGATGATAAACTACATTTAATTTCTTATCCTTGGGCTTTAGCCATTGTAAGACTGCCAAATCAAATGGTTATCATTTTGCTCTAGTGTATTAATGTATTAACAATAATGACATCTGCTTCTTCATAATTTGTTAAGGAGTTAATATCATGAAACCATTTATGCAGTTTGAAAATTCCCATTGCAGTAATAACACAATGATTTATAAATTCAAATGTACTTCTGATTGATTTATTGTTGAATTTAGTACTTTTTACAACATAGTCTTATTTGCATACTTGTAGGGATCTGATCTTGCGATGTATCTTACAGAAGCAAGCAAAGTGAGCTGAACACCTCTGTAATGCAGGTTATCATCCAGTGCACTGACTGTAGTATTCGTTTGAGATATATATTTCATTTTCCTCATAAGGGAATTAACTTCAGCTAGCAGTGAATCTACTGTTAAATTATTTTGCTGGAATATCATTGATGTGTCAGCCTAGGCATAACTGTAGCACAGAATTCAAAAATGTTGATAAAATACATCACTTCAGGTGATTTTTGACTGCCTCTGAATTGTATTGGCTTTGTCTCTTTCATCCCCTATTGAAGATGTCTCAAATTCCAATTTGCACAACAGATATGACCCCACCAGCAAGTATTTTATGACCCACAAAAAATGTTATTCTCATATCAATCCTGCCCAACAGTGAACAGTTAACATTTTATTCATATAATTACAGTAAATCATTAATTCTATACAGTCTCAAATTCACAGCTTACCATACCTCACAACTGTACAGATTTTCATTGAATGTCCAGATTTTTGCCTCATATTTTTGGTCCATTTTTTCATACAATTGTGGTTTTCTGGCAAATTAGTAGCAAATTATTAAAGACTGAAGTTAGAAAATAATGACAGACATTTGAGTTTCAGAATTCATACCTTTCAGAAAATTCATGCTAATGCAACATCTGTTATTCTATCAACTTTCTAAGTTTGTAAGAGCAATATTTAAACAATTGCCTCTATTTTGGGCCTTTGTCCCACTTTTATAAATGGCTTTATCCAGATTTCTTGCTCTAAGAGGTTGAGAGGTATGCAACTTACATAGATTAGTCTTTAAACATTAGGCATGTCTTGTTAAACATTTACAAGCTGCTGAATAATACATTGCTCATCCTGGAAGGAGTAGAAGTAATTTGGTATAGACCACGTTTAAGAAATACTAAGTATTTTACTAATGTCTCTACACTATATCTGAGATTTGGATACAGAGACAATAGCAGTCAGTTATTACTTTCAGAACTAAGAAAACAAAGGTGGCATGGGTAGTATATACAGCACATTACAAGTATACACAACCAATGCCAACTTTTCATTTAACTACTTTGGTCATCTCCAGATGCCACGGAAACTGTAATAGTCATAGATAACTCTTAAAGTGCAGTCTGGACTATCACCTTTTTGTTATTTCCAACATAGCATTACCATAGTTTCTTAATGTCACATGACTAACTGTTGATCATTACCTTTGCCTTATTTCTTTGCTGCATTTCAACATAACCTTTTACTTTGCTGAAAATCTTTAGTTTAGGAAATGCTGTATGCAGTGCTTCCTCAGCATATTTTAAGTTTCTTTTTAGATAGTAGCAAGCTGTTGGACCACAAACCTCTATAAAACAGCAAGCATGGACCCTGACAGTTTTTTTAAGATATTTATGACGCTTTGTCTGAGGACCTGAGGCTAAAAACTGAAGCTTTGGTTCCTTGGATCATTCCCGCATACTACCCAGACACTCTGTCATCATAGTCCTTAACTGAAAGTCACCTACAGACCAAGATACAGTGTGCACTAAAAACAGTGATAAGGGATAGGAGCAAATCATCCATCAGCAGTAGTGTCACTACCCTCTAGGAAACTACAGCTTCTTCCTAAACCACTATAAGTTGTTCAAACCAAATTACTGGATCTTCATGTTATAAGCCCATACCTTGTTTACTCAGTGGCAACAAACTTAACTGTTTGTTATTAAATAATGCAGTTTTAAAATCCACTCACCTGCAGTTCTTCCATTGTGTGTTACTTGCTTTATCCATATTAATTCATTTTATAGCTCAACTCTAAAAATTAAAAATGTCACAGTCTATTAGTGAAAAAGTGGCAAAAGCAGTGCAAATGAAGCACTTGCCACCTTTTTCCATAATGTACTGTGACATTTCACTTTTAGTGATCACTTGTACAATAAATTCAGTTGAATAACGTGTGGATAGGAGAATGAATGAGTTATATCTGCCTTGGATACAGACTGCCTGTAATTGTCATGTTAGCATATTTTATTAAAGCAATATAAATAAAGCAACATGTTGTAATCATCATCTTTTGTAAAAGACAAAAAAAAAAACACTACAAATCAAGTGCAAATAAGTGTTATAAGTTAAATGACTGCCCAATTCCTACTCCATTTTATGTCTCTTTTCCATCCTGCCAGTCTTATTGGTTTCTATAGCTAACCACCAAGTATGGGTGTGGCTAAAATGGTATTCATTTCTTTCTGAGCACAATATATTTCCTTGGTTTGAGATAGGATTGAGGTTATTTTGAATCTGCCTCTTTAAAATTATGACTGGATTTAAGTTAAAAAAATAATAATTTCTGAATCTCTGCATCAGTTATTTTGAGTTTGCCTAGCTTCTCATCCTGTATCTGTCAGCAGTGGATGGAGCAAGTCATCAGGAAGAAAATTCCTTCTATATTACTAATACTGTACTTTTTTCTGAATTTCATGTCATTCAGTAAAATATTTGGGCATTGTCAGGTAGGCAGTGAATGTTCCTCACTTTATCTGTAGTTTAAGTCAACACGTAACAGGTCTGTAACAAGAAGTACTATAATGTGTTATTTATTATCTGGAAATGGGTTACTGTTTTTCTTTCACTCTTCTCTTTTGTTGAACTTTTCTATCTCAGTTGTAAGGTGTGTGTGTGTGTGTGTGTGTGTGTGTGTGTGTGTGTGTGTGTGTGTGTGTGTGTGTGTGTGTGTGTGTGTGTGTGTATGTGTGTGTTTTATTTTCTTTTAATTATATAGAATATGTACAGAAATGCATAACATTCAACTAGTAATCTTGCATGAATATAATAGCTCAAATAATTATACAATTTCAACATTTAATAAGTCCATAATTTCCAATAACTGTTGAATTTTTGATCAAGAGTTGGACTATTGCTGATGAAGATCTTTTTTTTTTTTAATTTCATATTCTTTAAAAGATATGGACTTGAGTAAAATGATGAATTCTTCAAAATTTGGAGAGCTGGATTTCTATTTTCTTGTGATGGTGTTTTCAGCCACTGCTACAACAGTCTGTAAAAGTTAGTATTAATTTTTCTTCAAGAAAGTTGACATTGGTGATTTGAAAAGAATTAAGTCTTGTGAAAGTGAAAATTTAACAAGAAAATGTATCTATCCAGTTACCTTGCAAAAAAGTATTAATTCTATTCCAATAAGATAAAAGATTTAAACAATCATAAATTATACTTTTCTGATCTGCAACACAAGTTTCCTTACATTCCAGCTCTTTGAAATACTATTTTTATACATTTTTGAAAGGTTTTCAGGAGTTAGAAAAGATCTGTATAAACATTTCCAGGTGAATGTTTTTCAGGTATTTACCAAAGAAGTTTCAGCTACTGAATATAGCACAATCATTTTACCATTATAACAGAAATCATTGAATCTTTCTTGTAATAGAAATGTCCAGAAATTAGTATTCAAGTTTTCTTTACATTGTAGAACAATGTTGTATAGCTCAAATAGGACAGAATTAAATGTTTTATGTTTAACACAACTAAATAATAATTAGTCTTGGAATGCTACTGAAATCTGATTGTGAACATATCTTGAAATTATTCATTGCAAGGGACCTTAAATATTGACATTCCATCTGATCATTTTGATCCAGGCTAAATTCTGACTGAATATGTGATATGGATTTTAGAAACTCGTTAATAAAGCAAGTAAGCCATCCAAAAGACCTTTAGACTCACAAGAACTCTCATTAGTACTGTTTTGTTTAAATTCAACATCAATCCTTTACAAAAAAAAATACTAAATTAAACTATTTATTAACTTCTATATTAGAAAAGATAATCTGTCAAGCAAGTTTCAAAATTGAATTAACATATCTTGAAGATGTTAGAGAATAAATATTATATTGTATATAGTTACAAAACAGATACTATAGTTTTCCCTTAAGTTATTAGAACAATATGAGAGTTTCATTTTGTTTGAATAAAATAAAGATTGATGTAAAGTTGCCCAACTGAATTGATAATTTTATCAAACCATAATAGTAATAGCATCATAGAAGCAGCATTATATATATTTCCAAATCTAGAAAAAATGTCCTCCTTTATTTCAATCTTTAATATTGTGTTTGTAAGCCAGTTTAATTTTTTGTGACCATAATCATTTTAGAAGAATATTATTAAACTTTTTAAATTAAGATTTGGAAGGTGAAGGGGTGGTAGTATAGATAACATATAAACATCTTGGTAGTAATATCATTTTGATAAGTTGAAGTCATTTTTCAAAGTTGTAGACTTGTTTATTCCAGTTTTGAATTAGTTCATCTATTACTGTTAATATATTATAAAAATTTCCATCACTAACAAGTTCCCAAAATTTCCCTAAAGTGATTCCAAGATAATCTATTTCTTCTGAATCTTTACAAATAAACTTTCCATAAGTTTAACAGAAGAGGGTCTTTTTATTCAATATATTTTTTTCATTGTTATTGAAATAAATACTAGATTTTTTACAGAATTTGATAGTGTTATTTAATTTTGGATAGTTGAATTAGTGACAGTTAATAATATATCATTAGCAAGCAATGTAATCTTGGAATGATAATTTCCCCTTTAATATTACTATTCAACCTAATAATTACCAAAAGAATTTCAATTCATAGACCAAACAAAATAACAGAGAGAGAGAGAGAGAGAGGGCAGCCTTGTTTAGTGCCTTTCTTGATGTCAAGTGACTCAGAAGGATATGAGCCTAACTTGACATAATCTTTATTGTCTTGATAGATATTTTTAATTAAGGATCTAAATTATAGTGAAAATCCAAAATATTCAAGGTTTTTAAAGTGAAAATTCCAGCAGGTTATGTCAAAGGATTTTTCTGTATCTAAACTTATGAAAGCTAGTTATTCTTTCCCTTTATTTGCTATAATTGTTATGATTCTTTGTTATGATTTTTTAATATTGTCCTAAGTTTCACTTTCAGGAATGTAACTTGTCTGGTCTTTATTAATCAACCTAGGAATAAACATCTCTAACCTGTCAACTAAAACATATAAACACATATATTATAATCTAACATTTAATAAGGAACTATGTCTGAGTGCAGAGCAAAGTGATAATCATCAGTATTTTTGTGTACATGCTTTAAAGAATTTCCAAAAGGGGGGACTATAGAATTTAATTGAATTACATTTTGGGTATTGAGAAATAAAATTATACTCTTCTGTGGACATAAGTTGAAGATTTTTTAAATAAAACCATCTATACTTGGGGATTTGATTTAAGTGATTTTTTATTTGTTTCTAATAAAGTGTTATATTTTAAATATCATTATTATAGGAGTTTGATACTCTGGGAATGTTAAAGTTATTTAGAATTTTAATTTCTTGTGTGCATTCCTATATATTATAATTACTCATGAAATGTAAATCTTTTTACTTGAGAAGGAATTCCTCAAATATCTGTTTTAACTTTTTTATCATTAATGTTTACTATATGAGATTGTCTTGAATGCATTTTAGATTGTCTTATAATAATACACATTCCTCTAGGAGTCATAGAATGAACAGAGCTTTTCAATTTTTCTAAGGCTGTTCATGATTTATGCATAAGAATGTTTTGGCATTGACTAAGATCACTAATTTGTGAAAAATAAAGACTTATTGTCTCTCTGAAATTATTTTTCTAGTTTCTGTAATTTTTCTTGAAGTTTAGTTAATTTTTGATCCAATTGTCATTTGTTTTTTGTTATACTATGACATAAGCTTACCATATACGTATGCTTTAAAATAATCCCAAATAATCAGCAAGTTTGCATCCTCATTTAAATTAAAATCCATAAAGATATTAATTTTGTTTGTAAGCAAGGAATTGAAATCTTCGAGTTTGGTAATATAAGTGGAATTCTTGAAACATTTAATATTTTTTGTAATTTAAAGATAGTTTCAAGAAAGAGCATTGTAGTCTGAAATTGGGCAATGGATTATTTATTGAATAAAAGTTTTGAAGCTAGATTTTCAGATACACAAATTTTGTTAGTCCTTGAATGTGTGCCAAAGATTTTTGAAAAAATGTGTTAATTGTACTCAATCAGTGTCTCTCAAAAAATAAGTATCAATTATATTTAAATTATCTGACCAATTTTTTAAAGCTTTAATCAAAGCTGAAATTCTTAGCTCTCTTAAATCACTAGATTCAAATGGAAACCTTAAAGATTCCTAGGTCAATCTGTAATTCCTGATTAAACTACTATACCAAACTCACCCTTTTACAAATGCAATAAAGAAAAAAAAAGGTTCTTTAAAGTAGAGCTCTGCAGATGAAAAGGATGAGTAGTGTAAATTCAAACTGATTCTTTTATCCAGACATAAACTAAAATATACCCAACTTTTAATAAGAGAGAAAAAATAATTTAATGTGTAAATTATTAGTTCAATAACTTTATGAAATTTATTCACACTGCTCAATACTGCTAGATATTGTAAAATATTGATCAAAAATCTAAATGCCCTCGTTAATCTTGAAATAACTTTCTCAACTGACTACCTGTGTTTTCAATATCAAATTTCAGTAAAGTCTACAATATCTATTTCAACTTAGTGTTATACTTTTACAGGTTGCAATCATAAACATTTTCTCCTCATACCCCTTTTTTCATTTAACTTTCCCTTAACTTTTTAACATTTTATCACTCCTTATTTCATTCAAGAAGTCAAGAGAACAAATAGTAATAAATATTACTAATCTGGTTAATTTAATGATCTTAAATCGAAACATAAAATGACATTTAATTATAAACAGCTACTGAATGTAAATAAACCTGAAACTGAATATGAAAAATGGTTATATACTTAAATAAGTGTTTATAAAATAAATCATAGAAAATAATTAAATGATACTATAAAATATTATCATTTACAATATACATGAGACTACTGTAAAGAAATATCAATGTTCTTGTTTAAAGAACATAAAGGCACCGATTCCTAAATACTTGTTCTCAGAGTAAATGGCCACTTACACTGAGAGAGGAAGCTGACAGCAGGTGGTTTATATTCTGGTCCCCGTAGTAAGCCTTACACAGAAGTAAGTCACTTACACTAACACCAAGTCTTTTGGAATCAAGGCAGACTTACACTGAGAGCAACTCTTTTAGAAGCTGGCCCAATAAATTAAAGCCAGTTTGTTGACAAGTGAAATAATCAGATGGTTAATAATATAAGAAGTAATAAACAGAAGTCAATATTTAGAAAATAGTTTTACATTTATACAGTTAATTGATAAATAAGGAGCCCCTGTATTCACTAACAGAGAAATGTCTTCACAACCTTGATTTACAAGTATAAGAACTATATACTAATTAAATTACTACACAATTTGAAGTAACATATATTTAATATAATGCAAACAATTTCCTTAGAAAAAATAAGAATTTTTATATTTCAATATAGATATGTGACAATGTAACATAAAATGCACTTCTCCATTTAGCAGAATGACACAAACTCAGAAAAGAACTTTGACATCAGACTGTAAAGGGCCTCTGGAACTGTGTTTTCTCACCAAGAATGTACTTCTAGTCATGCCTCTTTAAACTGAAGTATAAAGGCACAGCAATGAGTCTTCATCTGTGAGTATTTAATGCAACTAACTACCTTAAAGCTTGATACAAGTAATTCTGAAATTACACTACAATAATTTGTTCATTTCTAAAATTTTTGACAGCCTGTAGTTATAATTGCATTTTACATGAATAGGCAACATTTTCTGAGTAATACTGTTCCCATCACAACTGTCTTCAACACAAATCTGCATTCACTTCATTCATTCATTACCTTTCCCCTAGTTACCACTGCAGTGTCTTTTGCATTTTTAGGCTTATCATATCTTAAAAACCAATATGGTTCCCTAATGACTAGCCCACACCTTTTTCAATCCATTACAGACTTTGACTCTTCATCACTTACTTTAATATATTGCCATACGTCCTTCCCAAACTTTTTATGAACTCTTCAAAATTATTTTGTTGCATATCTAATAGTGATGTGTGTACCAGCTACAAACTCATAGTATTGCTATCTTTCTGAAAACATCTTCTTTTAAAATTGCTGCTCTTAAATCTTAACTATCAGACACTTAAAAGTTTTAGTACAATATGTACATGAAGGCTGGTGAAACTTACAGCAAATATTGACTTATGTAATTTAACTCATGAATAAAGAATAGTAGCAATGTTTAAAACCAAGTGTTGTCAATAACTTAGAATCCCACCCCTTCTTGCTTCAGATAGATTAATGAAAATTCACAAGATTTGGTCAACCATTGAAAAGCTTTAACTTTAACCATTACTTCATTCTCTCTCTATTTTAATGGTTACTAGGCAACAAAACAAACACAATGACTTAGCTGTTATGAGATTCTCAATGACTGAAAAGGCAAAAAAATAAAATAAAATAAAACAATGATCCATTCCTCACCATCCTCATTGATCCTCAAGAAAAATACAAAGGTACAGTGTAAAACCAATACCTCTTCTAACTCCCAAATCAAACTAAGCATCCACTTCCCATCAAAACAGCACTCATAAACCTATACCATCAAGACAAAAAAGACATATAAAGAAAATCATAGAGTCTAAATGAAGCACCTCCCACACTCAATTTAAACAACATTAGTTAAAATAACAGTTTCTAGTGCAACTTGAGCAAACTGTCATAAACAACAAAAGAAACAAGCCAGATTAAAAGTGAGAAAAGAAGCTCATAAAGAAAGAGCCAAAAAAAACTACTAAAATTACTAAAAGTCATATTTTTAAATTAAGAAAACTCCACCACCACAAAGGACAGCAAAAACTTCACCCTCGTGTCCTCTTAAATATTTTCAGTAAATATATATTCAGAAACTTAATTAAACTTGTAAATTAAAAAGAAAGAACCAAAGTTCTTTAACTTTTAATATAATGTTATTTTTAGAGATAGAAGCTCAGAGTTAATAACTGATGCACAGAATTTAAATTAGACACAGATGCAGAGTGTTATTATGCCAGCAATGCTTTAAAGCAGTTGTGATAAATGATATTGGAATGAAAGCAATGTGCACATTAGTTACACATTCAGAACACCAAAAAAAGTAATTACGCCAAAGACTATTAACATGTGAATATTAAAATGAAAATATAAGATCCTTTTTCAAACAATAGCACTTAGCAAGGAGGTTAACTTGTTTAATATTTTGAACATTTAACTTGTGAAAAATTAGTAACTGTGAAATATATTAACAGAGTACAAATAAAGAATGAATGTGAGCTGGCACAATTACATAGGCTCAGAGCCATCTTAAATACTATACAGGCCCATCCTGTGTGAAAGACATTATATTTAAATAAGCTTAGATGCAATACAAGTAATACATGTTTGAAGGGAAGTAATAGTTGCTCTTAGGAATATACCTGTACAAGAGTTGAAGTAAATGAAAGGCAAAAGTATGATTAAGAAGCAGTTAATGCCAGCATAATATATAGATAGTATGATTATTTTTGTGAAGCAGAAAAAGATTCATAACAGGTCTGAATAAAGCGATTAACAATGAACGTTATATTTTGTTTATGACTGAGGAAATGGTGTCAAAAATGCCAAGTACTTAACAGTTTTAGACACAAACCATTGATTTTTTTTTGCAGGTAAAGCTAAATTAAGAAAGCTGCAAATTGTATGTATTTAATACAACCTAGGAAGGTAGAGATTTTTAAGGTTTCCATTTGTATCTCATCATCAGCAAAATAATTTCAAAGAGCAATTGCACGAGTATTCTAGGTTTAGAACTTATTGTGAATATGAATGGTGATTTATTAGTTTGGGTCAGATACAAAAATCATGACAAGGGACTAATGTAGCTACTAAACAGTCTGAGATGGCATATGTTTAAACTGAACAAAAGCAAGTACAAAAAAAGAATTTCAAGTCTAACGTATGTGTGCTATACTTTAATGTCAGATGGAGGGAAATATGATGGGGTCACCCTAAACAGAAAAGACAAGGGAGGAGCACAGGCAGCAGTCTGTAGTGACCAACTTTTGGTCTGTGAAAGTACTTCTTCACAAAACATTTTGTAGTCCTCTTAATATGCTATATGAATAAGTGACTTTGAGCGAATATACTAAGGCCTTATAAAAGGCAAGAAGCACAGACAGAAATAGTGAGGATGAAAGAAGAGAAGTAGAATTATAAGTGTACTTAAATGGCACATGAGATAGGTTGATTGTTTTCTCTGCAATCAAGTGTAAGCCATTTGAAAATGCAAATGCACAAACACATACAAGGGGGCTTTTTTAGGATTTTTTTTGTTGTTGTAACTGGGAATGCCCACTGGACACAAACATTCCTTTCCATGAGCAGCCTGCAAGCACTATTTGGTTAATTGACTTGCTCAGTATCACTCAGTAGGAAAATGGAGATTGTGGGAACCAAATCTTGGATTACTGGAAGCATCTCATAACTATAATCCTCTGCACTGCCAAACACAACAGAGTTTGCTGGTTTGATTTGTTAATATTGTAACAAGTTCTAGATGAAGCATAATGAGAGAGGGTGCCATATACCCTGATGTTCTGGTGGAGAGGTTCAATCATTGTGGAGTGTTTTCAAGGAGAGAGCTTATTTACTGTAAAGTTGTATTTTAGGAGTTTGATGTAGATGGACTCCTGAATAATGGTACTGCGGTTTGTTAGACTGAATTTTAGAGCAGGTAACTTTAAGATTCTGCTGAATACAACTTTGTAGTTCCTGATTTTATTGTTATTTCTATTTCAGAAAAAAACACCTCTCTGGCCTGAGGTTTCTTTGTTCTATTTTGTTTAGCTGATTAAGAAAGACACATTGGACTTTATCCATAATGAGAAGTTTTGTGGGTTTGCCTCTGCAAAGCTCCAAAAACTGTAGGGAAATTTAGAACTTGTTTTTTCCCAGGTTTGAGTGCTTTCAAGCTAGTAATGTTATAATGCTTTATTTTACATATGTACAAGTGGCCACCACACTGTATCAACTATTGTTTTTAATACTGTAGCTTCACATGCAACATTGTTTTTCCTGCACTATTTGTAACATTTGTTTGTTGAAAGTTAGTCTGTTGTTTAGTTTTGTATACTATCTTACCTTAGCAAAAACTGTTATTTGCAAATTTTAATTCATAACATAGCTGCTCTTCTTTAGTTATGCTGATTTTATTACAATATTTGGATTTATGGTTTTGTACAGTGCTGAGAAATTTAAGCATTAAAAATAAATGTGAATTTGATCTTGAACACACGCTCATGTGCATTGTTACTGTACCTGCCCCTTTTTATAGCAGTAATATGTGTGTGTCTGGTTAGTGTTATTTGAGATTTAAAGACTAGTCATTTTATGCCTCACAAAATATGACTCACATGTTAGCGTATGACACAGTATACTGTCCTTTTATGGGCATTCACTCTTTACTTACACTATATAAAAATATATTTCATTTGTTATATCTGAAAATGTACAAAAAAGCTTTATTTCTGCGAAAAGAACTATGATGCATTCCGGAAGTTATATCATCCATTTTGCTACTGAATTTATTTCAGCATGCTTGTCAAAATTAAGAACACACCCAAGAACTCTATAAAACTTTTGTCAGTTGTTGGATGAATTATTGTTACAGTTGTACCAAATAAAATATAATAATAATCCACAGGAAAAGAAATATTGTTTGCAATTAAGAAATAATATATTATTAAATATATAATGTTTATTAGGAATTATAATAAATATTGTATTTTGTTCTGCCAAAATCTAAAACAGTTGACACAATGCCTCAGAAACTTTAGCCATGAAGAATTCACAATACTGCATCACAGACTTTTTAAAGCAATAAAATTAATGTAATTAAACTTGATGGTTTTGTAGGAGGACCTCTTTAAAGTGTTTGACAGTATTCCACATGCTTTAATAATATTTTTTTTTTAGTAAAGAAAAATATTAACCTATGTGTTATATAATGAGTAAGGTGCTGGTTAAGGCATATATACCAACATGTTACAGTTCAAGGTACAAAATTAGCAACTTCTTATCACTTAATATTTATCTTATATAATAAATCTGTAAGAATATGGTGACAACACAGCCTTTGGTGTCTTCATCTAATGTGGTCGGCCTGAACATATGGTAGGTATTGAAACCCTATGCTGATGGAGTGGTGTTATTGGTCTTGAACCAGGTTTTTGTGACCACATATAAATCAATGTTTTCCAGGGTAAGGAGTCTTTCTAGGGAGTGGAGTTTGCCAGCAGTGAACAGCAATTCCTTTAGAAGATCAATGTGGTCTAAAAATGGCACCATGAATTGGACAAGGATTTAGCCAAAATACAAAAGCCTTGGGAGATAGGGACAGGCCATCCCTTACAAAGCAGTTAGGACTGTCTACCATCTCCTTCCACGCTGATGTATACTGGATCCCATTAGAACACCACAAGAAACTAAGTAAATTGTTGAAATCAATACATTTTGTTGGCATTTCATTGTCATTCTTTTTGATGGTAGAATGCTGCTCAAGGCAACATTCATGTCTGCCTCAGGCATATATTCTGAGACCCTCACATGTCTCTCTTCATATAGTCTAGGGAGATGCATCTCGAGCCATTTACACCCATGTGTACTATTACTGTGTTATATGTGTACTTGTGGTGCAAGGTCTTGCATGCATGCATGATATGATGAATCCTGACATCTGACCATGGCCCTCTTCTGTATGGCCTGGTGAGTGGTGCATCAGTGTATCTCACTATGGGGTCACCTTTGACTAGGATATTAGAATGTGTGGCGGTTTGCCTTATGGGCTTTAGAATTGACCCTGTGTGACTCTTTGATGTATGTTTAATGTTTGATGCTCCCTCTGTTGTGTGCTTGTGAGGTTGCTGACATTACTTGTTTATTAGGTTACATTTAGGAGGCCTTTGAGGTTTAGGTAGGTTACTTTTAAAAGCCTCAGCATATGTAGGACTGTTTGTTTGGTTTGTGTGGTATTGTGTGGTACTGACAACCTGCATGTTATTTGTCATGCCTTCATGTAAGAGTTTTGTCTCCATTTGCTTTGTATAACTACATCTCTCACACACTGTGTCAGTTTAAGTAATATATTTTATAGTTTCATATTACTGCATAAAACTCAATGACCATAACAGTGCAGACTCCATAATTAAGGTGTATATGTTACTTACCAAGTATATAACAATTTCTTAAATGATTCAGTAGAAGCACTCTGCAGCATACTTATCAACTGTACAGATTTTCGCAGAATGTCCATATTTTTGCCTCATATTTTTGGTCCATTTTTCATAACATTGTGGGTTTCTGGCAGAGTATTGTCATGTCATTGAAAATTAAAGTCAGAAAATAATGACAGGCATTTGCGTTTCAGACTTCTTACTCCAGAAAATTCATGCTATTGCAAAACCTGTTATGCTATCAACTTTCCCAAGCTTGTAGGTGCAATATTTAAAAACTGTCCCTATTTCTGGGCCTTTGCCCCCCCCCCCCCATAATTTATGACTTTGTGCAGATTTCTTGCTCTAAGAGGTTGAGAGATATGACTCTGCCTGATCTCTACATGTAATCTATTCCAGGATCTTACAGTACTTCGACTTATAAACTATGATCTTAATGTGGTTGTGCATTTTGGTTCATAGGTTCATGGGTAATTACTAGGCTAATGGCACAAGAGCCTTTACATGCCTAGCCAGTAATACCTGGGGTATGACAATATTATATCTTAATTTCCCAGATATGGGATGGGATAGTATCAGGGTAGTGGGTCTTTGGGTGTTGAAGCCCATAGTCATTTTGCAGACTACCTCTGTTCATAACGGACATGGGTAGTACCCTAGAAGTGAATTTATGGTTCCCCATGTATTGATACAAATTGTTTTTGAACAGAATGAGGGACAGGGTTTGTTTTACAAAGACAGGAAGTTTATTCCATAGATGAGGTAGCCTTTTGGGATACGAATCTGTCTCTCCAGCAAGTTAAGGTCCATGGAATGCGTAACCCTCGTATAATTTTTCTTGAGAATATATAACATTTTCATCACAGCTGGATCACAGAATGTCTTGTAGGTCAGGCATAGGTCACCTCTCAATAAATTATATGAGATGGAGAAAAGGGATAGGGCCTTTAATTAGTCGGCATAAGACGTGTCTTACTCTTTGTATTTTCTTACAGAGAAACTTCTGGGGCCACTCCAGTTGGTGTAAGTGCCTGCTTAGGTACATGCAAAAGGGAGCATTGTACTCGATTGTGGGCCTGATGAGGGGCCGAGTACAATGGCACTATGACTTCCTTTGAACTTGATGCCATGCCTTTACTTATAAGTTGAGCCATAAAGAAGGATTTCCTCACTGGGTCTTCATTTAAGGGTGTGCTATCAATATTGTAATTTTCAGGGATATCTGATTTACCAAAGGGTATGGTTAAGCATTTTTTTAGCATTTAGTCTCAGATGATGGTTTTGGCACCAGATGTTTACCATTTAAAATGTCAACATCATTTGGGGATTCAATGATTGCTCCCAGCTTACAGTCGTTAGTGAACATTGTGAGCCAGAGGCCCCCAACATTGGCCTTCACTTCAGAGAAATATATACCAAACAGGAGGGTTCCTAACACTGAGCCCTGTGGGACACCGCTAGTAACAGATTTCTTATCAGAAGTGGATTCACCTATCCAGATAACATTTTTCCTGTCAGTGGACCAGTTTACTATCCATCTGATGATGTAGGGGTTTATGCCTAACTCAGTAAGTTTATATATGATCCCCAAGTGGGGTATTGTGTCAAAGGCTTTGGCCAGGTCTAATTAAGTGGTAAATACTGTTTTACCCTTATCCTTGACCCTGGTGACTTCCTCAAAGAAGTCCACCAGATTGAGCAAGCAAGACCTCACATTAACAAAGCCAAATTGGGTCTGGCCCATTGTTTGGTGATTTCCTATTTCATTATTGATCAGGTCCATGATAATTCTCTCCATGGCCTTGCAGATAAGGTTGGTCAAGCTTATAGGTCTGTAGTTCCCTGGGTCAGTTGATGAGCCCTCCTTGTACAAAGGAATGACTGTTGCAGTCCTCCATTTCCCTTGGACAAAGGCAGTCTGGAGACAGTGGTTAAAATAGGGATTTAAGTGGCCCTCATAGATTCTGTTTTAAGCTATTTAAGAAGCATCCTGGAATGTTGTCAGAACCCAAGAAGGCAGTGTTTTTGGCTTTAATGACCACACTAAGGATGTGTTCCCTAGTAATGACTGGTAGGGGGATGGTTGCAGGTATTTCTTTAGGAGTGGTAGGAGGTGATGAGGAGGAGAAGTGTGAACTGAATTTATTGGCCAGAATATAGTTTCAGGCTGGGTGTAAGTGTTGCCATTCATGATTAACTTGGCACATTGCTGAGCAGTTCCTCTGAGGTCACGAACGTAATTAAGAAAAAGCCTTATGGTTATCTTTCACCTGGGAGGTTATCTTTGCTTCATAGTTTGCTTTGGCAGCTTTGATCAGCTCTCTAATTTGTTTGTTTAGACTGGTGAGTGTCCTTTTTGCACTGTTTTATCTGTTTCTTCTTGGTTTTGGAGAGGATTTTTTCCTTTTTTTGAATAGCCTATTTATGCTAAGGGTCCATCAGCATGGTTTATTTTTGCCAGTAATAATAGGCTGAATGTTAAGAGATTCCAGTAAGTTCAGGTAGGAGGTGTGGTTTTTCAGACTCATGTTAGGGGATCATTAGCTAGCAAGGATATTATAGGGGGTCGTACCTATGGTTAGTTGGGCATGGAGCAGCTTAAGCAAGTCACGTTGGTGGACCAGTCTAGCAGTGTACTTGTCCTTTACAAACACTGAGACACCTCTTCCCTTTGTTTTATCCTGAGTCAAGGAGGATTGAAATATATGAAAGGTACTGTAGCATTTTATAGCCAGGTTGCTTTCCATAGTTCTGAACCATGTTTCCATGACTCCTCATATGTCTGCATTCCCCAGGGTCAGGAATGCTTCCAGGGAGTGCAGTTTTTTATTTAAACTCCTAGAATTGAGGAGCAGTACCTTTAGGTAGCCGTGAGTGATTTTTGTTATGCTGGAGGGTTTAACAACTTGGCATGGCCTAAAAAAAGCACTATGGGGATAACGTTTTTGCCAGTATCTGGAAACCAAGTGATGACAAGTGCAAATCATCTCTGGCAAAGCATTGTGGTTTGTTGATGTTTCCCCAGGCCAACAGATATTGTATCCCCTTGTTGTGAAACCAGAAACTAAGCCAAATGTTGAAGTCCATCATTTTTTACTGGTACTGTGACAACATCATTTATGAAGGTAGAATGCTACAGTACCAGTAAAAAATGGTACTGTGGCAACATCATTTATGAAGGTAGAATGCTACTCAAAGCTACATTCATACCCATCTGGGACATGTATTCAGAGAGCTACATCATGTCTCTCTTCATATAGTCTGGTGAGGTACATCTTAGATTGTCTACATTTCCATGGACTATGACCATGTCATACTGGTACTTGTGGTTTAAAGACCTAAGTACATGTGTGATCTGGCAGATCCCAGCTTCAAACAGACAGCTGACTGTGATCATCTCCTTGTTTAGCCTGGTAAGGGGGACATCAGTGTGTCTTACAATGGAATCCCTAATAACTAGAAACGTAAGTGTGTCTTACAATGGAATCCCTAATAACTAGAATGTTTGGCTGTGTGGTGTTTTACCTTATGGGCTTGGAAGCTGGGCTACTATGATTTTCAGAGTTATGTGTTGTGTGAGGTGCTATCTTTTTTGAGCGCCACTGAGAAATGCATTTAGGAGGTCTTGGAGGTTTGGGTAGATTACATGTGAGAACCTCCACATATGTGGGTCTGTGTGGTTGTTTCTTAGTGCTGTAGTGAGTGTTTTGGGTGTAACTGACAATCTGATTTGCATTTTTCATGTGGATATTTGAGAGTTTTGCCTCCAGTGACATTGTGTATCTTCATCTCTCATGCACTGTGTTTGTCTGTTCTAAAATAAAATGGTTGTCAGTGAACAAGAGGCAGTTACTCTACTGCCTCAGGATACCCATATCCACCAGGCCAGAATCAGCGATGACAGGGAAGTGCCTATCCATTATACCAGATCCTTAATAGATGGAAAGTAGGGGAAAGTCTAAGTGAGAATGGTTAGTGGTATACTATATGCTGCCCTCTGCACAAAATGGCAGCTTCTAGAGCAGCTATTAAATGTTGGAGAATATGGAGAGCATTTCCTATAGAGGATTTTAATCTGGAGAGGTTTGCTTATATAAAAGGCACAGATAATTGCATTTGAATAATGCACAAAAGTGAGGCTTTTATACCAGCAGGATAAAATACTTTTACACAGTTAAGGCCTCAGGCCAATCAAATAAACACACAATAAGCCTTCCACCAGCAGTTCCTAACTCGGATGTGTTGAATCAGCCATCTGCTCCCACCAGCGTGCAGAATAAAACTCTCTTAATGTAAAACAAACTGGTTTTAAGCTCAAGTGCAGTAACAAATGCAGTATCAGGAATTCTTAGAAATAAGTTCACAAACTTCTACAAACACAGAAAAACTTTACAAAACTTAAAAACTCAGGAGAAATGTATAGTTTCCACCATGTGATGTCATAATTGACTGCAAAAGCTCAGTATTTAGTAAAAAGCATACTTCTTCATTCTTGACTGCATGGTATGCTAGACATAATCTACCACACAGCTATCTGCAACTTAAAGAGAGTAAATCAAGTTTTTTAAGGCATTCTTGATATGATACATTCTTGTAGTCCAAGATTTTTGGTAAATTTTCTTTGAACACTTTCTAGCATTGAAAGATTGCCCTTAGAATAAGAACAGAATAATGAATTATATTTAATTAGGGCCTAACAATGTATATAATTTCACAAGCACAACATTAGACCAAGTAATGATTTTTTTAATAGTAGTTCTATAACAAGAAAGTCTTAGCCATAACAAAACAAGTGTTGTTTTAAATGTTAGATTAGAACTTATATAAACAGCAAGATCCTTGTAGTGTTTTACTTCCTCTATAATATAATACTCTAATCTAAAGATGCGTGTCGGCCAGAAAATTCCAAAATACAGTACTCCACATTTGGATGAATCAATGTTTAAAACAAATTTGTAAAGCATCCAATAAGATCAGGCACATATGAGTTAAATGCTTGGGGTCACATTGAAACAAGAAACATCAACAGTCTATGATAGCAGGCTTCTGCTAAGCAACAGAAAGTTTTACCTCACATCTAGTTAGGCAGGTACCATCAGAGGGTAGAGAATAAAGAAAGGAAATCTTAGTGGTTCCCTGGCATCAGCACTGAGACTGTATCTGTACATAGTGCCCATGACTAGTTAGTAGGGGTTGGAAGTAAGATAACTATTATTAACATATCACACTAGCTATAAAAATTAAAAAATAAAAGTCAGATTATATTGCACTGAAGGTAACCAATCTGTATATACCATGTCTCCAGGGCAATGAACTCCAACACATTGGGACTGTATCTGAACATAGTGCCCCTGGCTAGTCAATAGGAGTTGGATGTTAGATTACTGTTATTAACATATCATACTATCTATAAAAATAGAAAAATAAAAATCAGATTATGTTGCACTGATCTTTAGTAGTGAAGGTAACCAATCTGTATATATCACGTTTCCAGGACACTGAAGTCCAACACACCAGTACATACTTCACTGTAACCAGCATGATGGTAATCACTTCACCAAACATGCCATGTACATCTAACCACATTGGACTTCACCTGTATTTTATTTACCTACTTATTTATATTTTGTTGACTAGGTTAGATTCACTAGGCTTATGGCATGTGTTCAGGGGGTTCCCTTTTATATGATCGAAGACGCATTCTTTTGAATGCATCTTGATCGAACTTGTAAGCACGAAATGGCAAAATACCGAAATGTCATATAGGCGAATTCTTTCCCTGGGAAAGAAATCGCTTGGCCGCCTTCATTATTTTGCTATTTTCCTCACTGCAGTATGATCTCTGAGTTGGTATATTTAAGTAGGGGGCTGTGGGGGATGAAGCCCCCCACTTTATGTAATGTTTTAAAGTTTTTTTTTTTTTTCTTTTTTGGAACAGCATTTTTTTTCCCTGAGAAAAAAATCGCTGTTCTAAGTGTTCGGGATTGTAAGCGTTTCATTCAGGGGAGACCCAAAACTATATTCAGAATGACTAACTTCATGTTCAAGTTTATTTAGGTGGAAATTTGGCCATGGAACCAGGGAACTTCCCTTGTGCTTCATTTATACTTTTGATGCATCCATAGATTCAGCACAGAGGCTGCTGGGAGACAAAGGTGATCACAGTGCAGGATGGATAAGATGATCTCAGAGAGAGAGCTGCAGAATATCAGTCAGCTACCATGGAGCAGGATGATGGAGAAATGCTGTCTGAAAGATGAAGTGGGTTCTGGATTGCCTGAACAATTGAACAGCACTGTAGATTACAACAATAAAACAAAGTAAGTTGTGGACAATTTAAAGAGGACATTGAACAGATGGAGAAGTGAATTGAAAAGGAGCTGAACATGGCAATTAATGTGTAGGCAGAGAAAAAGAAGCTGATGTGAGAGGGTAATGTGGTTCCAATGCAGAGTAGGAGGTCCTATGTTGTAGTTGCAGAGACATATGTTCAAAATGCTGAAAAGAGGCAACAGAGGAGTTAATTCCAGATTCACAAGCCTGTGGTATGGATCATGATTAAAAGAAAAAAACAACCCAGTTAATAGGTATGAGGACTCAGTAACTGACTCGTTAGGGTTTAGTGTTGACAATATTAGGGTACTTTTTCACGCATGTGTTAAAAATTGTAAAGTAGCCTCTGAGACTTGATTTCCTGCTGAAACGTTTGTGAGAGTATTTGATACAAAGAAAGGAGTATACCTGGAATGGGTATGGGATTATGACAATTAGCTTTCAAAGTAAGAAAAATCAATAATACAATTTCAAACTGCTGAAATCCAGAAGAAGAGCATGGAAAAGCTGTTTAAAGAGAATTTCCATGATGTATTTGATAGTAGACTTGTGTTGGATGAATGAAGATTAAAAAGGTGGCTTGTAAGATAGGAGTTTCATTGAACTGTACAGAAGATGAAATCTTCAATTGTCAGATGCAGTGATGATAAATGGTATACTGTGCTGTTGGGGCCATTCAACATTTTACTATTACTATAGGGCTTTTGAGCACTTAGTAAATGTAAAATAAAGGCAATGTACTCAGTATGGGGACAAGTGGCATATGGCAAAGCAATGTAATGTGATATATTTTAAATGTAATATGGAAGGACATTTTCAGGCTGATTATAGCAAACTGAGCAAAAGGTACAGGGCATAAATGACAAAGTGGTTTAAATTTAAATCAACATACATCATAGAAAAGCAGGAAATGGGTATGAAGGAGAAAGTTCTGAAG
>NC_056751.1:418514864-418517364 GCF_019279795.1 Protopterus annectens
ATTTTCAGTGAAATGAGTTTTCAACGAAATTAAATTTAACCATATACATGTATACACATATGAATATATATATATATATATATATATATATATATATATATATATATATATACTTACATATATGTGTATATTCTTGTTTTAGCCCTTGATGGAAGTAAAATGGGAAAACTTTCCCAAAAATTCTCTTCAGCCAATACTTTTGAAAATCTCTGTATCTTGTTGTAAAGAACTATAATAATGAAAGGTCTGGCATGCAGCCATCTCTTACTATTGAGACTGTACAGTTTCAGAAGAGCAGAGCTTTTAGAGGGGTTCATTGTATTACAAAGGCAAGGGATTCCAAAAGTACACTGTCAATGAAATACAGATTTTTCATGAGCTATTTCTACTCTGGTAAACAGAAATAATTTATTTGGAGGTATTCTCTGCAGCAAATCTGGTCCCTTGAAATATGATATTTCTTTCTATATTGTAGAGTATCAGCACAACAGTCTCATTATGTACATTGTGAATGGGAACAAAGAATCTTAATTTGAATGAGTAAACAGCTTCTGGAAGTAATCTTTTTCACAAACAAACACCAAGATACATTATTTCCGGGGGATTTTTTATAGGTGATTAATTTACTAAATGTATTCACACCTTATCATAGTGAAAACTAAAAGTGTTTTATCGAACTATGGACAATTAAATGGATTTCTGTTAGTGATGTATCTTGTTACAGTGACTTGTCTGAAGGCACACTCATAACAACACACTTTCTAAAGGTGGTATTAATGTCACAGTAATATAACTCACAGATGCTTACATCTACTATAAAATAATACATTTGTGAAACTGTCCCATCCATGCAGTGGACTGTATTGTAATTAATTTCCTATTAACAGAACCTACAGATGCATACATCTATAATAATGCTTTATGAGACTGCCCCTTCTTGTAGCAGATAAATTTGTATGATCTTTTTCTTTGCTTTACAGATAAATTGGAAAAACTCTTAGGAATGCATATATCTATAATGATGCTTTTATGAGACTGTTCCCTCTTGTAGCCAAGGAATTTGTATGACCACTTTCCTTGTTTTACAGATAAATTGGTTGAGAACGTATGTGAACTCTTCTTGTACAAGAATTTGTTTGTGCTGTCTAGTTGTGAGAGAAGAACTTGTTTGGAGTCAATAATTACAAGATATCTCTCTGTGAAGCTAGTCTGCTAGCATCTGTCAAGCCATTAGTGTTCAGGCATGGGTTAGCCTACTAAGCAGAATTGTTCTGTCACTTTATTAGAGAAGGATATAAGAAAAACTGGCTTAATTTCCTGACTTTTTATGGAGTCCTGAGTGTTAACATCACAATCAGAGTCCAAAGAAATGGATTCTACTATAAGAAATCAGCACTTGATTTCTTTGATCATAGCAGCTCACCTCCTGCATAGTAAATTCTGCTCAGTATATGAATATGCTCTTCCCATCTTTTTTTGCAAGAAACAGGGGATAAGAGTATGTGTTTAGTACCAATTTCTGCTTAATAGTGACCTTTATGGACGGATTAAGGCAAATGTAGCTGGAGCTGCAGCTCCAAGCGCACATTGTCAAACAGGCCATTGCTTTTTTTTTTTTTTATTTATTCTGGTTATTTTATTTTTATTCTGGACTTTATAAATGTAAAATGGAATGTATTTTATTATTGCTATTTTTTTAAATTGCTGTGCTGCATTCCTTTAAGCCACTTAGCTGCATACCACAGAAAAATAATGGAGGATCAGACCACCAAAGAACATTTATCACTGTTCTTGTTTTTTCCCCCACTAATTCTGTCCCTGACTGGGATTCATACTTTCTATTGAGCTTCCCTTATAACCTGAGCATGGTCCCAGTCTCCCCTCATTACTAATTTGTCAGTCCCACTTTTAATGTAGTGCTATATCTATTTAGCCAAACACCTGCTCTAGCAGCTGACCAGCACACCAGCAAGGCATTGTCTACTCTGTTTTTTAGCTTGTAATGTTTTTTTTTTTACATGTTTTATGGTTGTTTTGAGTCTACTTACCTGAAGGACCAATTAACAAAGGGGCTGATAGCTACAGCCCCACATGTGTAAAATAGACCATGCTGTGTTTTCTCATAGTTTAGTCTGAAATCCTGCGCTGTTTTCATAAAAAAATAAATGAGCCTCTTATAATTTCCAGGTCTATGCCATGAGGCCCATAATCCACCACTACTTATCTGCAACCTGCTATTTTACCCGAGTAGAACCAGTGTATAGTTATGGCATTTAGCTTTGTTCTCTCTCTCTCACTTTCTTTTTTTTTATTTGGTTTTCTGATACTAGTCTAATTGCAGCTCAGGTATCTTGAATCACAACTATATTTTTATGTTCTTTCAGATGTTACTGGACAATGCTTATTAGTCTGCTCCACAACTGCGAGGTCATGTGGAGATTTTTTAAGTGACACAGTTTATGATTAGATCCTTCCCCATTCTTGCCTGCAACATACAAGA